>NC_079488.1:48087051-48388613 GCF_020520425.1 Spinacia oleracea
TTACTATTTTTAGCAGGTTTCCATAAATAGCAGGTTTCTATAAATAGCAGTTTTGGGTGAATGAAAGGGTGATTGAGATTTGTTATTTTATAGGAGATGCGTTGTCAAGTGGAGATTTATGTTCTTATCATCGAACTTTCCCTTTCGGGAATGGGACAAACTAGGTGTCTACAGTTATCCTACCAATGCTACTCTGCTACCCCTGGCACTGTTGAAGAGGGTAAAAACAACCATAGGGGCTTTCCTAGGACTAGATGCTAACATGCTTGCTGAGATCGTTGTGGGGCGATAAGGTTAATTTGGCAAAGCTTGTAAAACACCATTTTAGACCTAGTAAGAATATGACCCGAACAGAAATTGAATATTCGAGCATTTGTATTCTGCTTGTTGAACCACTATTACTGTCGAAATAATAATGGCGAGTTCGGTGACATAAGGTTGTTCCCGTGATCAGCCAGATGGAGAGTTGTTATTCCATTATGCAGTTGGTTGTTGCGAGACCTTGACTGAGTGCGGATGAGTTAAAGAAGGATTCCAAGTCAGAAATTTTTAAGGGGAGCCCCCTATTGCCTGCAGGTAATTGATCGTTTATTGCGCACATATATTTATTTTTTATTTTTTTCGTTTGCCCCTGCCTGGAGCTGATTTCCAGCGCCCAGGGCTGGGCGTCGTATATTCTGGCGCCTGGTCCTGGGCGTTGAAAGTGCGTCCCAGGCGTTATTATTTTTCTGATCGTACCGTTTTTTTTGCAGATTTGGCTCATGGAACGACTCAGTCTTTTAGAAGCTCCCGCCGATCCTAAACGTTATCGCCCTATAGCCTTGGGTAACCGAAAGTATTTGCACCAAGGCCATAACGAGGCCGAGTGGGCCTCCTGAAGGAAAAATGCCCTTGGTCTAAGTATGCATATAATATTAAGTCGAATAAATGCGGTTCAGTATTAATTAACAAGTTAATAATTCAGTGAGATCAAGTGAGCTGAATGTCTAGCTAGAGGCCGCTTCAGTTCAAGTAGAATTAAAGACATTAATCCACATCTTACTCTTGACTGAACCCGTAGGGTCACACAAATAGTACGTAAACGGATCAAGTATTTAATGACATTAAATACTCCATCTATGGATATTCGGAATCGACGGATCTTGGTTTCAGTGGGAGCTGAGATCGTCACAAGCAAGAAAAGAATACTCCGGAAACGATGATATTACCGGAAACGGAAATATGGATCGTATCGGAAATATAAATATTATCCAAGTCGTAGATGTTGCCGGAAACGGAAACATGGTACGTATCGGAAAATATTATCGGAAATGGAAATATTGCCGCAATCGGAAATATTGCCGGAAACAGAAATATTAAATATTTGTTCGAAACGGAAACTAATTCCGGAATCGGAAATATTAATATTTTTCGTATCGGAAATGAATTCTGGAACCGGGAATTTAATCGGAAGCGCATCGTACGAATAAGCATCGGACGAGGCCTGCCGGACGAAGGCCCAGCACGAAGCCGGGGCCATCGCCCAGAAAGCCAAACGCGCGCCACACGCCAAGCCAAGGCAGCGCCCAGGCCCACCGCAAGGCAGGCCCAGCGCGCGCCAAGGTCATGGCTGCGTTGCGGGCCTCGTGGCGTGGGCTGAGCGCGCGCGCGCATAGGCGCCCCTCGTGGGCTGCCGTGCGTGTGTGTGTTTGTGTTCATGCACGATTCCTAAAGCTATTAGGATTTGGTATATGATTAAATTCCTAATCCTAAAAGGATAAATTAATTAATTAGAGTTCTTATAGGATTCTAGTTTAATTAATTCGTATCCTAGTAGGATACTAATTCCCTTTCCATACCTCTATAAATAAGAGCCTAGGGTCATAATTTATAGACACAATTGAAGTATTCTAAGGTAAGTTTTTGAAAGAAAATTCAGCCATACACTTGCTACACAATAGCCGAAAATTCCTAGTAACCTTAAGGGCGATTCTAGTTGGTCAATCTTGAGGAGGATCCGGGCGTACTGTGGACTATCTACGGAGGGACGACACTTGGAGTCCTAAAGACTTGTTCTTGTTCGGTTCGGGCGCAGCTAGGGAGGGCACGCAACAAAGTGTATGCATCTAAACTATGCTAAATGATTATGTGTAAATAATATGCTTTCCTGGCTTTATGGTTTTTCCGCATGATTTATGTTTTGTCATATGAATCATAACCTAACAGTGGTATCACGAGCCTCTTATTATTTTCATAATCTAAATTGCATAACATGGTTAAATTTCACAAGTTTGCAAGGAATTAAAGAGGGTGATTAATTTTCGTAATTGTTAATTAATTGCAAATTGCGTTTATTTAATTATATGTACGCAGTTTTTTCGGCAGTTTCTTCGTTACTCATCCAAATCGAGTGATTTTTGTGTCAATTCCGCATGTAAAAGGCATTCTAAAATTTTGACTTAATTTGATTTTCATAATTAATTAATAGTTTAATTAGGTATCTATGATTAAAATCCACCATAAAAATTGTTAATTTATGTTAAATTTTAATTTTTATGACCTAGATTTGAATCCATGTTAATCGGAAATTAATTGATTAATAAATTTTCGATTTTTCGCCCTAAAATTATGAAATTAATATGTTTTATTAATTTGTCATTAATTTTTGAATTAAAAATTTTAAATTTTTATGAAAACGCTCATTAATGTTGCACGCACAAAGCAATGGAAGCTACGTGTTACCCTCAAGGGGTGTTGTATAGTGCGGGCACGCGACGACGAGCAAGGGAGCTCGTCGCCCGTGCGGCACGAATGCAGCGAGCAACATAGCGCATGAAGTCGGGCCATACTAGATCACATTTATCTTATGCATGTTTAAGTTATTTATTGATTTTAAATATGTCTTAAATATGCATGAGATCAAATCTTGATTATGTTGCATGATTAAGGATTTTAGTTCACTTAAAATCTAACCAACATAGTAAGAGCTTTAAGTTCCAAACTTAAAAATTGAGTTAAAGGTGCCATGCCAAAATAACACTTACTTGGATATCCTTTCTTCATCGATCTTAGTAATAGTTTTCCGCCATAGCGAGGTGTAACTTATCGATACTAAAGGGGTAAGGTACACAAATAATTGTGAGTACATGTTAGTTTTGGTGTGAAACTCAACGATATAAGTAAGGAGTCCTCTTATGTCGTGGCAAAATCGATAGGTTTACCTAATAAGTTCTTAGACGTACCTATCAACCAAGAGTAGTTCCTAGACTATTAGCAAAAGGCTTTTGCTTACCTAAAAGATTTTAGAATTAAGTCTAGATACATAATGGCTTAATTCTTCAATGGATTTTAGGATCTTGAAATCATTTTATTCACACCTGCCGGAACACATAACTTGAATAAAATGCTTAATGAACATTGAATTATGCATGTATGCTAGAATTTAAGTTTATTAAGAGAACTGTGAATGAATATTTATTTGTTTATTCTTTTCAATTGTATTTTTAATTATGGCAAACAACAATTCATTCAACATTCGATCAATTCTCGAAAGGAGAAGTTGAGCGGGGAAAAAACTTCCTTGACTGGCAAAGGAACTTGCAAATAGTTCTTATGCAGGAAGAAAAGGAGTATGTCCTGGAAGAGGCGATGCCCGAAGCCGCAGGCGAAGGGGTCACTCAGGCAGCCCTCAATCGTTGGATTGATGCCAACAAGGATGTGAAATGTCTAATGCTCGCCACCATGAGTGCAGATCTGCAGGAAAACGTTCATCAACTCAGATGCTTTCACAATCATCAGTGAGTTGAAGAACATGTTCCAAGATCTGGCTCGAGTCGAAAGATTCGAGACTCATAGGCAAATTCTTGAGACCAAGCTTAAGAAAGGCGAGCCCGTAAGTCCACATGTTCTCAAAATGATTGGACTCATTGAGAATATGAGTCGGCTGGATCAGCAATTCTCTCAGGAAATGGCTGTAGACACCATCCTCCATTCTCTTCATAACGGGTATGATCAGTTCAAACTGAACTACAGTATGAATAGTCCTGGAAAAAAACGCTCACTGAGCTTCACGGTATGCTGAAGACCGCTGAAAAGACGCTCAAAAGTGATAAGCAAGATGTGCTTATGGTGCGTGGGGGCAAGTTCAAGAAATCTGGAAAGAAGAGGAATGCTAAGAAAGGTGGCAACAAGGCCAGCCCAAACTAAGCAAACTGGCGCCAAGTCTGAAAAGAGGAAGGTCAGTCAACCCACTTCTGAATCCGAATGCTTCTACTGCAAGAAGAAGGGGCATTGGAAGAGAGATTGCTTGAAGCTAAAGGAAGATCAGAAGAACGGAACAGTCGTTCCATCTTCAAGTATTTTCGTTATAGATTGTACACTTGTTAATTCAACTTCTTGGGTATTAGATACAGGTTGTGGCTCACACTTATGTTCCAATTCTCAGGGACTAAGAAGAAGTAGAAAGTTAAGCAAGGGTGAAGTCGACCTACGAGTGGGAAATGGAGCAAGGATTGCTGCATTAGCTGTAGGAACTTATTATTTGTCGTTGCCCTCTGGGCTAGTTTTGGAACTGGAAGAGTGTTTCCATGTTCCAAGTCTTACTAAAAACATCATTTCAGTTTCTGCTTAGATGCTAAGGGATTTTCCTTTTTAATAAAAGACAATAGTTGTTCGTTTTATTTTAAAGAGATGTTTTATGGATCTGCTAGATTAGTCAATGGACTTTATTTATTAGATCACGACAAACAGTTTATAACATAAATACCAAAAAGGCCAAAAAGGATGATTCAGATCTCACATATCTGTGGCATTGTCGATTAGGCCATATTAACTTGAAGCGCATGGAAAGACTTCAAAAGGAAGGAATTCTAGAACCATTTGACTTAGAGGATTATGGTAAGTGCGAATCATGTTTACTTGGCAAAATGACAAAGCAACCTTTCTCTAAAGTTGGAGAAAGAGCAACTGAACTATTGGGTTTAATCCATACAGATGTATGTGGACCAATGAGTACAAATGCTAGAGGTGGTTTCAGCTACTTTATCACTTTCACTGATGACTTCAGTAGATATGGTTATGTCTACCTAATGAAGCATAAGTCTGAATCCTTTGATAAATTCAAGGAATTTCAGAGTGAAGTAGAGAATCAATTAGGCAAGAAGATTAAGGCACTGCGGTCTGATAGAGGCGGTGAATATCTGAGCTATGAATTTGATGACCATCTGAAAGAATGTGGAATTCTATCAGAATTGACTCCTCCTGGAACACCACAATGGAACGGTGTGTCGGAACGGAGGAACAGAACCTTGCTAGACATGGTTAGGTCAATGATGGGTCAGGCCGAACTTCCAATAGAATTTTGGGGACATGCACTAAATACAGCTGCACTCACTATAAATAGAGCTCCATCTAAAGCTGTCGAAAAGACTCCATATGAGTTATGGTTTGGAAAGCCTCCAAAAGTGTCTTTCTTAGGATTTGGGGATGTGAAGTATACGTCAAACGATTAATTTCAGACAAACTTCATCCAAAATCTGACAATAAAACCTTGTGGGCTATCCAAAGGAAACAAAGGGGTATTACTTATACAATACATCTGAGAACAAGGTGTTTGTTGCTCGAGATGGTGTCTTTTTGGAGAAGGATCACATTTCCAAAATGACAAGTGGGAGAAAAGTAGACCTCGAAGAAATTCGAGTCGAACAACAAACTCTAGAGAATGCTCAAGATGACATTCAAGATGAAACTCAGAGATCTTTAGAAGTATCTGGTGAGGATCATGGTCAATCTAGAGATGTAACCCCGCGTAGATCGCAGAGATATAGATCTCAACCGGAAAGGTACTTAGGTATTTTTACAAACAAGAGCTATGACGTTCTATTACTTGAAAGTGATGAACCTGCGACTTACAAACAAGCTATGACGAGCCCTAGCTCCAAGCAATGGCAAGATGCCATGCAATCTGAATTAGACTCCATGTCTGAAAACCAAGTATGGGATTTGGTCGATTTGCCAGATGGCTACCAAGCCATTGGAAGCAAATGGGTTTTCAACTGAAAAAGGACAGCTATGGGAAACTTGAAGTTTTCAAAGCTAGATTGGTTGCAAAAGGTTACAGGCAAGTCCACGGTATGGATTACGATGAAACCTTTTCACCAGTTGCAATGCTAAAGTCTATTCGGATAATGTTAGCAATCGCTGCATATTACGATTACGAAATATGTCAGATGGATGTCAAAACCGCTTTCTTAAACGGCGTTTTAACAGAAACTGTGTTTATAACACAGCCTGAAGGTTTTGAGGATCCAAAGAATGCTAAAAAGGTATGCAAGCTAAAGAAATCAATCTACAGATTGAAGCAGGCATCCAGGAGCTGGAATATACGTTTTGATGAAGCAGTCAATGACTTTGGTTTCATCAAGAACGCAGACGAATCTTGTGTATACAAGAAGGTCTGTGGGAGCAAATTTTCTTTCCTAGTATTATATGTCGATGACATATTACTTATCGGAAATGACATTCCTATGTTGAACTCTGTCAAGATTTGGCTTGGGAAATGTTTTTCGATGAAGGATCTAGGAGAAGCACAGTACATATTGGGCATCAAGATTTACAGAAATAGATCTAAAAAGATGATTAGACTTAGTCAAAGCACTTATATCAATAAGGTGCTTGATAGGTTCAAGATGGCAGACTCCAAGCGAGGCTACCTACCCATGTCTCATGGAATAACTATAAGCAAGACTCAGTGCCCAAAAACACTTGATGAGCGTAGACGAATGAATGGGATTCCGTATGCATCATTGATTGGTTCAATTATGTATGTTATGATATGTACACGCTCGGATGTTGCGTACGCACTCAGTGCTACGAGCAGATACCAGTCAGACCCAGGAGAGGCACATTGGACTGCTGCCAAGAACATTCTGAAGTACCTGAAAAGGCACAAAGATGACTTCCTGGTCTATGGTGGAGATGATGAATTAATTGTTAAAGGCTATACGGACGCAAGTTTCCAAACCGAAAAAGATGATTTCAGATCACATTCTGGGTTTGTCTTCTGCCTCAACAGAGGTGCAGTAAGCTGGAAAAGTGTTAAGCAAAGCACCATTGCGGATTCTACAACTAAAGCGGAGTACATTGCTGCACATGAAGCAGCAAAGGAAGCTATATGGCTAAGGAATTTCATAGGTGAACTTGGTGCAGTCCCCTCCATTAAAGGACCAATAGCCCTGTATTGTGATGATAACGGAGCTATTGCACAGGCAAAGGAGCCTAGACACCACCAGAGAGTCAAGCATGTACTTCGTAGATTTCACCTTCTACGAGAGTTCGTTGAAAGAAAAGAAGTCGAGATAAGCAAGATTGGAACTGATGACAACATATCAGATCCATTGACTAAACCTCTGCCGCAGGCAAAGCACAACTCGCACACTGCAGCTATGGGAATCAAGCATATTGGAGAATGGCTTTGATGTCCTTATTTAATGTTTTAAAGTTTTAGAGTTTAATTCTTTGTAAAACATTATTGGTTAATCATTCACAATAAATGAATAGAATTCATTTTTCCATTTAATTTGTGGTTTATTAAATGATGAGTCCCTTCAATTTGACGATATATTCAAGATAGACTGTCAGGACCAGTCCTGTGACTAAGAAATGTCTATCAAGTGAACTTGAATGTCAAAGGTTGAAAATGGTCCCTGGTCGGAGCTTTCTATAAAATTGGACGCATAGAAAACGTTAGACGACTAGAATGCAAGATGACTAGTAGTTCTGTTTCTTGAACTATGTGGACATGGCAATGTCATAATCATTTGCATAGATACTTACTTTGGGAAGACTAGTATCAGACAGACCTATGAAACTTTACTGTAAGAGATGAAAATCTGTCATAAGTAAATTTCATTAAAATTATTAGACACTAAATCCTCAATACCTGAGGGATTTGAGATTACTTGTTTGAGAACTGGTTACTTTGACGTTGACCAACCGTCGCACCGTAAAAGGAGGCTATAAAGGCAACGCTCAGGTAATCACCCATCAAACGAAGTCTAATCTCAAGATCGCAAGATTGGGATTGTCCTCCCATAAATCGGGATGAGATGCTTAAAAGTTGTACAAGGCCAATCGGAGAGCTAGAAACTGTGAAATGCATGGCCGTGCTCGGATGAATCATATGCTATGATTATCTATTTATTTGATCAGTTGAACTCTGAAACCGAGAAACACCACTGGACATAATAAGGATGACAACTCTTACCTTATGTTCAAGAGCAAGCATCGAGCGACAAAGGAATTAGGTAATGCACACTTGTCCCTAAGGACAAGTGGGAGACTGAAGGAAAAAATGCCCTTGATCCAAGTATGCATATAATATTAAGTCTAATAAATGCGGTTCAGTATTAATTAACAAGTTAATAATTCAGTGAGATCAAGTGAGCTGAATGCCTAGCTAGAGGCCGCTTCAGTTCAAGTGGAATTAATGACATTAATCCACAGCTTACTCTTGACTGAACCCGTAGGGTCACACAAATAGTACGTAAACGGATCAAGTATTTAATGACATTAAATACTCCATCTATGGATATTCGGACTCGACGGATCTTGGTTTCAGTGGGAGCTGAGATCGTCACAAGCAAGAAAAGAATACTCCGAAAACGATGATATTACCGTAAACGAAAATATGGATCGTATCGGAAATATAAATATTATCCAAGTCGTAGATGTTGCCGGAAACGGAAACATGGTACGTATCGGAAAATATTATCGGAAATGGAAATATTGCCGGAATCGGAAATATTGCCGGAAACGGAAATATTAAATATTTGTTCGAAACGGAAACTAATTCCGGAATCGGAAATATTAAATATTGTTCGTATCGGAAATGAATTCCGGAACCGGGAATTTAATCGGAAGCGTATCGTACGAATAAGCATCGGACGAGGCCTGCCGGACGAAGGCCCAACACGAAGCCGGGGCCATCGCCCAGCAAGCCAAACGCGCGCCACACGCCAAGCCAAGGCAGCGCCCAGGCCCACCGCAAGGCAGGCCCAACGCGCGCCAAGGCCATGGCTGCGTTGCGGGCCTCGTGGCGTGGGCTGAGCGCGCGCGCGCATAGGCGCCCCTCGTGGGCTGCCGTGCGTGTGTGTGTTTGTGTTCATGCACGATTCCTAAAGCTATTAGGATTTGGTATATGATTAAATTCCTAATCCTAAAAGGATAAATTAATTAATTAGAGTTCTTATAGGATTCTAGTTTAATTAATTCGTATCCTAGTAGGATTCTAATTCCCTTTCCATACCTCTATAAATAAGAGCCTAGGGTCATAATTTATAGACACAATTGAAGTATTCTAAAGGCAAGTTTTTGAAAGAAAAATTCAGCCATACACTTGCTACAGAATAGCCGAAAATTTCTAGTAACCTTAAGGGCGATTCTAGTTGGTCAATCTTGAGGCGGATCCGGACCTACTGTGGACTATCTACGGAGGGACGACACTTGGAGTCCTAAAGACTTGTTCTTGTTCGGTTCAGACGCAGCTAGGGAGGGCACGCAACAAAATGTATGCATCTAAACTATGCTAAATGATTATGTGTAAATAATATGCTTTCCTGGCTTTATGGTTTTTCCGCATGATTTATGTTTTGTCATATGAATCATAACCTAACACCTCCTATTTTACTCATGGAATATGCTCTATTAAGTGGGTGGTACCGTGGTGGGGTTTGACTAATATGACGGGGGGTTCCGAGGCATTAGTTTATGTTTCTTTGTTGGGCTATCTCGGCCCGTTTACATTTTTCCTTACCGAGTCATGCGGCAGTACGGCTTAAGGCAGACTATCCCGTTTTCCGATACGGTACCACCTAAAGTAGCGGTCTTTTCCGAAGCATGGGTTCAAGCGTAGGCTAAGTATTATGGTGGCCTCCCGCGTTGAACCGTGGCCACCGATGGCTTTGTAGGTCTTTCTGAAAAATACAAGTTGTGGATGAGTTCCGATGATAAGGCTGTGAGAACTAAGGCTCGAAATGAAGAGTCGGCTGAGCTTTTGATACCTCGAGGTAGGGCTAAGTATGAGAGCCGCGATGCTGCTAATCCTCGTGACCATGGTATTAAGACTGTAAAAGCTGGTCCTGATCGAAAGCGAAAGGAAGTTCCTCCCCGTTCCAGTTCTAGGCCTAAAAAGGTGCCTAACATGAAGGGACCTGCTGTTCACAAAAGAAATGCAAGCTCTCGCAGAGATCGTCGCCGGAATAATGTATGGGTTAGAAAAGTTCAGCCTCTAGCAGAACCAGTGGCTAATCCAATTGATGTTGATAATCCTTCCCCTACCATTGTTTGTGCCCTTGAGGCTGAGCGGGCTATAGCTGTTCAAACTGAAAATGTTTCTGAGGCCTTGGCGTCCTTGGAAGTTAGTGTCAAGGAGCCTGTTCTTATGGAGATTGATATAGGGGCAGCGCATAAGCCTGTGGAAGTGGACCCTGCGAACATTGCCCTCTACAAAACTTTATTTGATGATCCGGAAGAACTCGAGTAGTGTAGTCCTTGTTAGGGTATAGGTGCCCTTTATTTTTTTCAGTTTGTGTTTGTTTTTCATTCCTTAGCACTTTGGTTTCCTTCTTATGATTTTCAAATATTAATAAAGGCGTAATTTTGTTTTTCTTGTTTTCGTTTTGTTTCTCAACACTTATGCGCATTATATTTTTTTTATTTGATTGGACCAAATCCATAAATAGGATTGCCTACGTATCCTTGTTAAATAACTTTAACTTAGAATCAGGTCGAGCGTAGTTCTAGCTAGAATAGATTCTAGGATGCCGAATTCGATAAGTATGTTCTGAGATGGAAACATATCATTTGAAACGGTAGAATAAGTGAAGTTTATTATTTATTTTAATCTGTTGCTTTGCCGAAAAACAAAAAATTGTTTTTATTTTTTGAGTACATTTTATTTTTTGAGTACACGTATTTTGCACATCATTTTTTCATGTGTTTTTTTTTGTGTGGTACGTATACGTGCTGTACCCCCCCAAGTGTTCGTTATTTTTCCGTGTATGTGCGGATAAAATGATGAGCACTTCTGGGCAAAAGGTCGGCAAGCAGAGAGATTCAGCGCCCAGGCTGGGGCGGTAAAGATTTCGGCGCCCAGCCCTGGGCGCTGAAAATAATTCCGGGGCAAGTTTCTTGGCGCGTTGCTTCTTTTCCTTGACATGTTCTTGCATTTATTTCTTTTTCTTTGTTTTGTTTTACTCTTTGTTCGTCAAGAATCAATTTTGACGCTATTTTGGAAGCTTTTTGGACTGTTAGCGTTAGACGCATTTTCGTCCAGATTAATTTTTTCTATTCGTGACTCGAAACGGCTTTGAAAATGGAGTTAGGGTGCGGAAGATATGAAGATATTTGCGTAGGCTTTTGGGTGGGTTGAGGTGCGTGTTGTTAATGAAGGGTGTATGGTGGGGTTACGTTTTATTAATTTTCTTTTTATGCAACATTTGCATTTGTTTTGGATTTGATTTCCTTTGATTTCTTTGGGTTGCATGGGTTGACTTTTATGATTGCACGGGTTGACCTTTATGTCTTGGAGATATGAAGGGGATGGTACGGTTTATTTGTGGATTTCGAGAATTGGTTTTGATGTCACGATTCAAGACCGAGTTGGCCTTGCTATTGGGCCTAAAGTGGGCCGCTTCCTTATATTTTTTGATTTTATATTTGCAAATATGATTAGTGCTTGTTTAGTGTTAGAATAATATTTTAGGAGAAATCTTACGCCTTTATTAATTTGGAAAGTAAGGAAAACACACTGAAATTAATCAATATTCTAGGTGGTTCTTAGGACCATATCCGGGGCTTTATTCTTTCTATCATCTAAAGAACTAATAGGCGTTTTGCTAAAGTGCTCTCTACGGCTCAAGCCTTGGGTTTAGTCTCGTAGAACTTTGGTCCTTCGCATGTACTCATCTTAAACTCTATTCCCTTTGCGTTGACCCACTGACATGTCTTCACCCATCCATTCTCGGCCTCTTCTAGTGTTGATGTAGGAGTGATTAACCGAGTTGGATCGAAACTTTCATCTTGTAGAGCTAGGGAGTCATCATGGTCTCGTCCTCCATATGCTTCGATTCGTTAAACAATGTCCATAGAGCTTGGTTGTCCAATATTTCAGCGGTTTCAGTCTTGGTGAGGTGGGGTGCCTCATCCACAGTATGACAGTCATGGAAAATTTCGAATCCGGGCTTTAGCAGGCCATTCTAAATGAAGGGTTCAGGGAAGTCACAACATGGGTGTTCTTCCCCTTCCCGGACAAACATACCGTTAAGGGTTCTTTGATATGGGGAAAGGAGGGTGGCTCGTTTTGTCTTGGCTGGCTTCAGGCGTAGCCTAGACAAGTGATCAGCAATATCTGAAGGAAATAGTGCCCTTGGTCCAAGTATGCATTCTATGTTAAGTCTAATAAATGCGGTTCAGTATTAATTAACAAGTTAATAATTTAGTGAGATCAAGTGAGCTGAATGCCTAGCTAGAGGCCGCTTCACTTCAAGTGGAATTAATGATATTAATCCACGGCTTACTCTTGACTGAACCCGTAGGGTCACACAAATAGTACGTAAACAGATCAAGTATTTAATGGCATTAAATACTCCATCTATGGATAATCGGAATCGACGGATCTTGGTTTCAGTGGGAGCTGAGATCGTCACAGGCAAGAAATGAATACTCCGGAAACGATGATATTGTCGGAAACGGAAATATGGATCGTATCGGAAATATGAATATTATCCAAGTCGTAGATGTTGCCGGAAACGGAAACATGGTACGTATCGGAAAATATTATCGGAAATGGAAATATTGCCGGAATTGGAAATATTGCCGGAAACGGAAATATTGTCAGAATCGGAAATATTAGCGGAATCGGAAAATAATTCCGGAAACGGAAATATTAAATATTTGTTCGAAACGAAAATTAATTCCGGAATCGGAAATATTAAATATTGTTCGTATCGGAAATGAATTCCGGAATCGGGAAATTAATCGGAAGCGTACCGTACGAATTAGCATCGGACGAGGCCTGCCAGACGAAGGCCCAGCACGAAGCCGGGCCATCGCCCAGCAAGCCAGCGCGCCACAAACGCACCAGCCAAGGCTGCGCCAGGCCCACCGCAAGGCAGGCCCAGCGCGCGCCAAGGCTGCGGCAGCATGTGGGGCTTGTGGCAATGGGCTGCGAGCTCGCGGGCTGCGCGCGCGCGCATGGCGCCCCTCGTGGGCTGCTGTGCGTGCGTGTGTGTTTGTGTGCTATACGAATCCTAAAGCTATCAGGTTTCGACTAATGATTAAATTCCTAAAACTAAAAGGATGAATTAATTAAATAAGAATTCTATTAGGATTCTAGTTTAACTAATTCGTATCCTAATAGGATTACGATTCCCTTTCCATACCTCTATAAATAAAGGCCTAGGGTCATTATTTTACAGAGAGTATTCAAGTATTCAAAGTGATTTTTGAGAGCAAAAATTCAGTCATACAATTGCCTATACTAGCCGAAAATTCTAAGTACCTTAAGGGTGATCCTAGTTGGTCAAGCTTAAGTTGGATCCGGACGTGCTGTGGACTATCTACGGAGGGACGACACTTGGAGTCCTAAAGACTTGTTCTTGTTCGGTTCGGGCGCAGCTAGGGAAGACACGCAACAAAGTGTATGCATCTAAACTATGCTAAATGATTATGTGTAAATAATATGCTTTCCTGGCTTTATGGTTTTTCCGCATGATTTATGTATTGTCATATGTATCATAACCTAACAGTGGTATCACGAGCCTCTTATTATTTTCATAATCTAAATTGCATGAACATGGTTAAATATTACAAATTTGCAAGAATTAAAAGGGGTGATTAATTTTCGTAATTGTTAATTAATTGCAAATTGCGTTTATTTAATTATACGTACGCAGTTTTTCGGCAGTTTCTTCGTTACTCATCCAAATCGAGTGATTTTTGTGTCAAATCCGCATGTAAAAGGCATTCTAAAATTTTCGGCCGAACCCAGAATTCTCAAATTCGAAGCCTAACTATGACTTTTCGGAGGTTTTAGTTTTTCGAATGCAAAATTTCGTAAATTTAAGATGTTAAATTAAATATTTGCGATTCTTGTTGATAAATCTTGAATTTTTGATTGACCTACTGTATATGTTTAACAAGTTTGAATGCCTAGCCTTGTTAATTATGCAATCTAATTTGTAATTATGATTAATTTGTTGAAAATTGGAATAATTTAGAATTAATTTGATTTTCATAATTAGTTATAATTTAATTAGATACCTATGATTAAAAATCACCATAAAAATTGTAAATTTATGTTAAATTTTAAATTTTTATGACCTAGACTTGAATCCATGTTAATCGGAAATCAATTAAATAATAAATTTTCGATTTTTTCGCCCTAAAATTATGAAATTAATATTATTTATTAATTTGTCATTAATTTTGAATATAAATTTTAAATTTTTATGCGATTCGCTCATATAACTTGCACGCACAAAGCAATGGACGCTACGTGTTACCCTTAAGGGGTGTTGTATAGTGCGGGCATGTGACGACGAGCAAGGGAGCTCGTCGCCCATGCGGTACGAATGCAATGAGCAAGGCCATGGTGCACGAGCACAAGGCAGCAGCCCTGCCTTGTGTCGTGGGCTGTGTGCGATGGGTGAATGGGCGAGGGCGAGAGCAAGGCACGAGCAGTCGCGTGTGGGCAGCAAGCGAGCTGCGCCACAGCGCGCACTGCCTCGCGCAAGCGTGCGGAGCCTCGCGCGCAGCGAGCGCAAGCTCGCGTGCCACGAGTGCTACGCCCAGCATCGATCGCTCGCGCGCAGCGAGCGCTATTGTGCGTGCGACAAGCGCTGCGCCCAGCGATGGCGTGCAGCGTGCTTGTTGCGACGTGCGACGAGCGCTGCGCCCAGCGATGGCAAGCAGCGTGCTTGTTGCGACGTGCGACGAGCGCTGCGCCCAGCGATGGGCTGCGGCAGCATGCTTGTTGCGTCGAGCGCTGGCGCGCGCAGCGAGCACCAGCTCGCGTGATGCCTTGCGATGGTGAGCAGCAGCGATGCGACGCAGCGCATGGGCTGCGCGCATATGGCCAGCGATGGCTGTGTGCGAGTGGCCCATGGGCGTGCGTTGCGTGGGATTGTTGCGTTGCGATTAGATCGTTTTGAAATTTTAATTTGAAATTTTCAGTTTACGTAATTTTAATTAATTTTAAAATTAATAATTTAAATTATTTTCTTGGATTTTAATTTTGAATATTGTAATTATAATAAATTTTATTTATTCTAATTATTTTACTAAAATTAAAATCATGAATTAATTTAAATACGACTGAAATTAAATTAAACTTTTTGGATTCAATTATAAACTTATATGAGCTTTAAATTTTAATTAAATTTGTATGTTTCCGGTTAGACTAGAAATACATTTTATGTTTAAAATTAGTAAAGCATATGAATTTATTGGTTTAAGTGGGAGCCCTTTTTAGTCATAAACTCTTGATTAGGTCTACAAATCCTTAAGGTTAAAACAACTTGATTAGAATTAATAAGGACTGAATAATTTGTAGATTATTGGTGCCCTTGATTAATTGCTGCAAATGTTTATGTGATGCATAATGTGTTTTACTAACCAGCTATGTGGGCCATTCATGATAATGAATGGGTGAATGGTATATATTGTATATGTACTGTTTTGCAGGTTATGAAGTGACTAGTATGGCCCAAATAGGATAGAAAATATGGTCTGCGTACCATTAATTTGAATGTAATTGGTCTAAAGTACCAAAGTTGTTTTTCAATTCAAATATGGTCTGCGTACCATCAAATAGTTGTAATTAGTTTTAATTATAGCTTATCCTATTTGAAGAAAATGGTGCCTCCCACGAAGATTTTCAAGACGGACTTTGAAGTTAAAGCTTCAAGATGAAGTCGGGCCATACTAGATCACATTTATCTTATGCATGTTTTAAGTTATTTATTGCTTTTAATATGTCTTAAAATGCATGAGATCATGGCTTGATTATGTTGCATGACTAAGGATTTTAGTTCACTTAAAATCTAACCAACATAGTAAGAGCCTTAAGTTCCAAACTTAAAAATTGAGTTATAAGGTGCCATGCCAAAATATACACTTGCTTGGATATCCTTTACATCAATCTAGTAATAGTTTTCGCTCAGCGAGGTGTTACTTATTGGTCCTAAAGGGGCAAGGTACACAAATAATTGTGAGTACATGTTAGTTTTGGTGAAACTCAACGATATAAGTAAGGAGTCCTTTTATGTCGTGGCAAAATCGATAGGTTTACCTAATAAATTCTTAGACGTGCCTATCAACCAAGAATAGTTTCTAGACTATTAGCAAAAAGGTTTTTGCTTACCTAAAATGTTTTCGAATTGAGTCGACAAACTGTGCTTAATTCTTCAATAGTTTTAGGGTCTTGGAATCATTTTATTCACGCCTACCGGAACACATAATTCGAATAAAATGCTAATGACTTGTTTAAATTGCATGATTGCTTTCATTTTCAAGTTATTATTCATGATAAATGTTTAGACTTTGCATGCTTCAATGTATGTTTTAATTATTGTTTATAATTAAATATCTTGCACTGCAGTAAATCCTTTTAGAAAGGTAACAGTAAATTTCCTCGATTGGTAGTGAATCCAAGAACGATTCACGGAAATGAGAGAAAATGAGCAATTTAAAATGTACGTTTCTTTTCGCGACTTTTATGGTTGTTTTCGAATATCAAAATCGAATGGCAAACCAATTGGTGCTTGTGAATTCAAAATACAATGTAGTTTTGAGATCATAAAGCATTGAGTTTAAACGCTCAGCTTTACCAATGGTTAACAACCTAATATCTTTGTCCATTTAATTCTCGAATGAGTCTAGTCCCTAGACATTCGAATAGATCAATGCTTAGAGAACTTTAGAAGCTTCTGGTAAGATCATCTAGTTGAAATAAAATATTCAACATAAATTAAAATGGTAAGAACTTTGTTGGAGTAACATTGGACATGTCTAAACAAAGTATAAAAGTCAACACTAGAGAATTCATTCTTAAGGCTAAAAGAAAGGGTACAAGAAATAGGAAAACGAGGAACAAATGAAAGGAATTTACGATTCCGTTTCTACCTATAAGTTTATGTTTAAAGAGAAGTGACCTAGCAATCAAACTTCCTTGGTATCATATACCGCTTGAGGTTCTTACTTCGGTAATAACTCAAACAATGGAAGCTAGGATACACTAATGACCTACAAGTGGGAAATGAAGCATGGCAATGCTACATTAGTTGTAGGGTCATCTAGTTTGTTTTAAGTCCTTTCAAAGGCTGGAACTTAATGGCTATTTTGTTCCATAATCAACATACCTAAATTTCTGTTTTCAAACACAGAAAGACTCACATTCAAGAAAAACAAAAACAATGTTTGTTTGTTTATTTGAATGAAATGGTCAATTACAGGTTGAGTCAATATGCTTGATTAAAACAAACAACTCTTTAAAGAACTTTACTAGGTTCAAATCAACCCCTTGATTTGAGTTCCACTAATCTTTGGCATTGTTGCTTAGACCATATCAACAAGTTAACATTCAAAAGCTCTATTTTGATGGACTTTTGAAAGTTGATTGATTTCTAGATCATTTTAAGACAACTAGTCTTACTTGTTGAAAGTAACAAAAGATATGAACTATTGTTAGAACGCCTAGACAATAGAGTTCAAAGCTAAAGAAAGATTTTATGACTTTATTATTTCACATGGATTTGAGTGAATATAGGTTTATTTACTCAAATGTGAAATAAGTTGAATCTATTTGGCTAGTTCAAAGATTCAGAAGTATAAAATCCACTTGGCAAGAAATCATAAAGATATAGGTTAGATCATGTTGATGATTACTTGAGACCAAATATGATCATCAATGATTGTGTGTTGTAATTTCACAATCTAGGTCCATAAGATATGGCATATCTTAGTTGGAATAATCGAAGTCAATTAGTACTTGATTCGATTAATGATGAATCATAAAGACTTTTCCTATAATTTCTAAAACAAAATGCTCAACTACCACCAAACTAAACCAAATTCGTCAAAGCTATTGAAAAGTAATTTCAGAATAACTTTTCATAAAATATATCTAGAGAGTTGCAAAACTCAGTGGGAGCTTAGTGTTTGTTATTCAACAAACTAAGGCCCAAGTATAGATGTATGTTTCATTGTGATTTATTCAAATGAGACACAAGGGTATTGTTTCTACCACGAATTTTTGAGAACATAATGTTTGTTTGCTCGAAATAATGTCCTTTTGGAGATTCGTTTCCAAAATGACAAGTGGGAGAAAATAGACCTCGAAAGTCTTCGAGGCGAACAACAAACATAAACGGACATTCCGGAGGCTTTTCGAAGTGCTTCAGAAAATCCGAACTTATTCTGTAAGGACTTTACAAGTGGCTTTAAAGAATAGACATCTCTTAGAAGACTTTACAAGTGCTTCAAGGAGAACAGAATATTCAAAGGACTTTCAAATGGCTATTGATATTCTATTGTTTGATGTTCTATACCCAAGTAGGCATAGAATTCAAGTCACTGAAACTATGAGATTCTTCTATTAGATAGTGAAGAAACATAGAGATCAGGTCAATGAAACTATGAGATTCTTCTATTAGATAGTGAAGAAACCTACAACTTGCAGTCAAACTATTATCATGTAGATTAATGAGTTTGTGACTTGTAAGAAAGCTATGACGAAACCCAGATTCCCTAAAATGGTTAGAGGCCATATATAGACTCAAATGTTTTAAATGGTTAGAGGTCATAAAACTGAAGGAAATAATGCCCTTGGTCCAAGTATGCATTCTATGTTAAGTCTAATAAATGCGGTTCAGTATTAATTAAACAAGTTAATAATTCAGTGAGATCAAGTGAGCTGAATGCCTAGCTAGAGGCCGCTTCAGTTCAAGTGGAATTAATGATATTAATCCACAGCTTACTCTTGACTGAACCCGTAGGGTCACACAAATAGTACGTAAACGGATCAAGTATTTAATGGCATTAAATACTCCATCTATGAATATTCGGAACCGACGGATCTTGGTTTCAGTGGGAGCTAAGATCGTCACAGGCAAGAAATGAATACTCCGGAAACGATGATATTGCCGGAAACGGAAATATGGATCGTATCGGAAATATGAATATTATCCAAGTCGTAGATGTTGCCGGAAACGGAAACATGGTACGTATCGGAAAATATTATTGGAAATGGAAATATTACCAGAATCGGAAATATTACCGGAAACGGAAATATTGTCAGAATCGGAAATATTGCCGGAATCGGAAAATAATTCCGGAAACGGAAATATTAAATATTTGTTCGAAACGGAAATTAATTCCGGAATCGGAAATGTTAAATATTGTTCGTATCGGAAATAGATTCCGGAAATGGAAATTTAATCGGAAGCGTATCGTACGAATTAGCATCGGACGAGGCTTGCCGGACGAAGGCCCAGCACGAAGCCGGGGCCATCGCCCAGCAAGCGTGCGCGCCACAAGCCCAGCCAAGGCAGCGCCCAGGCCTACCGCAAGGCAGGCCCAGCGCGCGCCAAGGGCCACGGCTGCGTGGGCCGTGCTGCGCGGGCTGCTGCTCGCACGCATGGGCAGCCCTTGTGGCTGCCGTGTGTGTGTGAGTTTGTGCTCATGCATGATTCCTGAATCTGCAAGAGTCAGTGTATGATTAAATGTCTATTCCTAATTGGATAAATTAATTAAATAGAATTCATGTAGGATTCTAATTCCAATTAATTCGCATCCTACTAGGATTACGATTCCTTTTCCATAACTCTATAAATAAAGGCCTAGGGGTCATAATTTATACACAAGTTTCAAAGTATTCAAAAGTGAGTTTTTTGAGAGAAAATTAAAACACATCTTGCTCATAAAAGTGCCGAATTTTCTAGTACCTTAAGGGCGGTTCTAGTTGGTCAATCTTAAGGCGGATCCGGACGTGCTGTGGACTATCTACGGAGGGACGACACTTGGAGTCCTAAAAAGACTTGTTCTTGTTCGGTTCGGGCGCAGCTAGGGAAGGCACGCAACAAAGAGTATGCATCTAATTATGCTATATGATTATGTGTAAATAATATGTTTCCTGGGTTAATGGTTGTTTCCGCATGATCTATGTAAATGTCATATGTATCATAACCTAACAGTGGTATCACGAGCCCCTTATTATTTTCATAATCTAAATTGCATGAACATGGTTAAATATTACAAATTTGCAAGAATTAAAAGGGGTGATTAATTTTCGTAATTGTTAATTAATTGCAAATTGCGTTTATTTAATTATATGTACGCAGTTTTTCGGCAGTTTCTTCATTACTCATCCGAATTGAGTGATTTTTGTGTCAATTCCGCATGTAAAAGGCATTCTAAAATTTTGACAAAAATAGTACTTTTCTGCCGAACCCAGAATTCTCAAATTCGAAGCCTAACTATGACTTTTCGAAGGTTTTAGTTTTTCGGATGCAAAATTTCGTAAATTTAAGATGTTAAATTAAATATTTGCGATTCCTGTTGATAAATCTTGAATTTTTGATTGACCTACTGCATATGTTTAACAAGTTTGAATGCCTAGTCTTGTTAATTATGCAATCTAATTTATAATTATGATTAATTTGTTGAAAATTAGAATAATTTAGAATTAATTTGATTTTCATAATTAATTGTAATTTAATTAGAAACCTATGATTAAAAACCACCATAAAAATTGTAAATTTACGATAAATTTTAAATTTTTATGACCTAGACTTGAATCCATAACAATCGGAAATCAATTGGATAATAAATTTTCGATTTTTTCGCCCTAAAATTATGAAATTAATAATATTTATTAATTTGTCATTAATTTTAAATATAAATTTTAAATTTTCTTGCGATTCGTTCAAATAACTTGCACGCACGAAGCAATGGACGCTTCGTGTTACCCTTAAGGGGTGTTGTATAATGCGGGCATGCGACGACGAGCAAGGGAGCTCGTCGCCCGTGCGGCACGAATGCAATGAGCAAGGGCGTAGTGCACGAGCGCAAGGCAGCAGCCCTGCCTTGTGTCGTGTGCCACGAGCAATGAAGGTATGGGCATGGGCGAGGGGCGAGCCAAGGCAGTCGCGTGTGGGCAGCAAGCGAGCTGCGCCACAACGCGCGCTGCCTCGCACAAGTGCGCGCAGCCTCGCGCGCAGCGAGCGCAAGCTCGCGTGCCACGAGCGCTGCGCACAGCATCACTCGCGCGCACAGCGCGCGATGTCGCCCGCCCAGCGAGCGATGTCGCGCACCAGCGAGCGATGGCTCGCGCGCGCGCAGCGAGCGATCTCGCGCGCCAGCGAGCGATCTCGCGCCCCAGCGAGCGATGGCTCGCGCGCGCAGCGAGCGAGCTTGCGCGCCCAGCGAGCGATCTCGCGCGCCAGCGAGCGATGTCGCGCGCGCGCGCTGCGAGCGATAGCTCGCGTGCGATGGGCGCTATGCGGAGGCTTGCGTTGGGACAGCAGCAGCTATGCTACGAGCGCATGGGCTGCGCGCACATGGCCAGCAATGGCTGTGTGCGTACGGCCCATGGGCGTGCAACGCGTAGGGTGTTTGCGTTACGATTAGATCGTTTTGAATGTTTAATTTGAAAATTTCAGTTCACGTAATTTTAATTAATTTTAAAATTAATAATTTGAATTAATTTCTTGGATTTTAATTTTGAATATTATAATTATAATAAATGGAATTTATTCTAATTATTTTACTAAAATTAAAATCATGAATTAATTTAAATGCGACTGAAATTAAATTAAATTTTTGGATTCAATTATAAATTTATATGAGCTTTAAATTTTAATTAAATTTGTATGTTTCCGGTTAGACTAGAAATACAATTTTATGTTTAAAATTAGTAAAGCATATGAATTTATTGGTTTGAGTGGGAGCGTTTTTAGTCATAAACTCTTGATTAGGTCTACAAATCCTTAAGGTTAAAACAACTCGATTAGAATTAATAAGGACTGAATAATTGGTAGATTATTGGTGCCCTTGATTAATTGCTGCAAATGTTTACGTGATGCATAATGTGTTTTACTAACCAGCTATGTGGGCCATTCATGATAATGAATGGGTGAATGGTATATATTGTATATGTACTGTTTTGCAGGTTATGAAGTGACTAGTATGGCCCAAATAGGATAGAAAATATGGTCTGCGTACCATTAATTTGAATGTAATTGGTCTAAAGTACCAAAGTTATTTTTCAATTCAAATATGGTCTGCGAACCATCAAATAGTTGTAATTAGTTATAGCTTATCCTATTTGAAGAAAATGGTGCCTCCCACGGAGATTTTCAAGACGGACTTTGAAGTCAAAGCTTCAAGATGAAGTCGGGCCATACTAGATCACAAATATCTTATGCATGTTTTAAGTTATTTATTGCTTTAAATATGTCTTAAAATGCATGAGATCAAAAGCTTGATTATGTTGCATGATTAAGGATTTTAGTTCACTTAAAATCTAACCAACATAGTAAGAGCCTTAAGTTCCAAACTTAAAAATTGAGTTAAAAGGTGCCATGCCAAAATATACACTTGCTTGGATATCCTTTACATCAATCTAGTAATAGTTTTCGCTCAGCGAGGTGTTACTTATTGGTCCTAAAGGGGCAAGGTACACAAATAATTGTGAGTACATGTTAGTTTTGGTGAAACTCAACGATATAAGTAAGGAGTCCTTTTATGTCGTGGCAAATTCGATAGGTTTACCTAATAAGTTCTTAGACGTACCTATCAACCAAGAATAGTTTCTAGACTATTAGCAAAAGGCTTTTGCTTACCTAAGATGTTCTAGGATTAAGTCGACAAACTGTGCTTAGTTTTTCAATGATTTTAGGATCTTGGAATCATTTTATTCACACCTGCCGGAACACATAACTTGAATAAAATGCTTAATAAACATTGAATTATGCATGTATGCTAGAATTTAAGTTTATTAAGAGAAACTGTGAATGGTTATTTATTTGTTTATTCTTTTCAATTGTAGTTTTTAATATGGCAAACAACAATTCATTCAACATTCGATCAATTCTCGAAAAGGAGAAGTTGAACGGGAAAAACTTCCTTGACTGGCAAAGGAACTTGCAAATAGTTCTTATGCAGGAAGAAAAGGAGTATGTCCTAGATGAGGCGATGCCCGAAGCTCCTGGCGACGGGGTCACTCAGGCTGCCCTCAATCGTTGGATTGATGCCAACAAGGATGTGAAATGTCTAATGCTCGCCACCATGAGTGCGGATCTGCAGAAAACGTTCATCAACTCAGATGCTTTCACAATCATCAGTGAGTTGAAGAACATGTTCCAAGATCTGGCTCGAGTCGAAAGATTCGAGACTCATAGGCAAATTCTTGAGACCAAGCTTAAGAAAGGCGAGCCCGTAAGTCCACATGTTCTCAAAATGATTGGACTCATTGAGAATATGAGTCGGCTGGATCAGCAATTTTCTCAGGAAATGGCTATAGACACCATCCTCCATTCTCTTCATAGCGGGTATGATCAGTTCAAACTGAACTACAGTATGAATAGTCTGGACAAAACACTCACTGAGCTTCACGGTATGCTGAAGACCGCTGAAAAGACGCTCAAAAGTGATAAGCAGGATGTGCTTATGGTGCGTGGGGGCAAGTTCAAGAAATCTGGAAAGAAGAGGAATGCTAAGAAAGGTGGCAACAAGGCCAGCCCAACTAAGCAAACTGGCGCCAAATCTGCAAAGAGGAAGGTCAGTCAACCCACTTCTGAATCCGAATGCTTCTACTGCAAAAAGAAGGGGCATTGGAAGAGAGATTGCTTGAAGCTAAAGGAAGATCAGAAGAACGGAACAGTCGTTCCATCTTCAGGTATTTTCGTTATAGACTGTATACTTTCTAATTCAACTTCTTGGGTATTAGATACAGGTTGTGGCTCACACTTATGTTCCAATCCACAGGGACTAAGAAGAAGTAGAAAGTTAAGCAAGGGAGAAGTCGACCTACGAGTGGGAAATGGAGCACGGATTGCTGCATTAGCTGTAGGAACTTACTATTTGTCGTTGCCCTCCGGGCTAGTTTTGGAACTGGAAGAATGTTTCCATGTTCCAAGTCTTACCAAAAACATCATTTCAGTTTCTTGCTTAGATGCTAAGGGATTTTCCTTTATAATAAAAGACAATAGTTGTTCGTTTTATTTTAAAGAGATGTTTTATGGATCTGCTAGATTAGTCAATGGACTTTATTTATTAGATCACGACAAACAAGTATATAACATAAATACCAAAAAGGCCAAAAAGGATGATTCAGATCTCACCTATCTGTGGCATTGTCGATTAGGCCATATAAACTTGAAACGCTTAGAAAGACTTCAAAGGGAAGGAATTCTAGAACCATTTGACTTAGAGGATTATGGTAAATGCGAATCATGTTTACTTGGCAAAATGACAAAGCAACCTTTTTCTAAAGTTGGAGAAAGAGCAAATGAACTATTGGGTTTAATCCATACAGATGTATGTGGACCAATGAGTACAAATGCTAGAGGTGGTTTCAGCTACTTTATCACTTTCACTGATGACTTCAGTAGGTATGGTTATGTCTACCTAATGAAGCATAAGTCTGAATCCTTTGACAAATTCAAGGAATTTCAGAGTGAAGTAGAGAATCAATTAGGCAAGAAGATCAAGGCACTGCGGTCTGATAGAGGCGGTGAATATCTGAGCTATGAATTTGATGACCATCTGAAAGAATGTGGAGTTCTATCAGAATTGACTCCTCCTGGAACACCACAATGGAACGGTGTGTCAGAACGGAGGAACAGAACCTTGCTAGACATGGTCAGGTCAATGATGGGTCAGGCCGAACTTCCATTAGAATTTTGGGGACATGCATTAAATACAGCTGCACTCACTATAAATAGAGCTCCGTCTAAAGCTGTCGAAAAGACTCCATACGAATTGTGGTTTGGAAAGCCTCCAAATGTGTCTTTTCTTAAGATTTGGGGATGTGAAGTATACGTCAAACGATTAATTTCAGACAAACTTCATCCAAAATCTGACAAATGTATCCTTGTGGGCTATCCAAAGGAAACAAAGGGGTATTACTTCTACAATACATCTGAGAACAAAGTGTTTGTTGCTCGAGATGGTGTCTTTTTGGAGAAGGATCACATTTCCAAAATGACAAGTGGGAGAAAAGTAGACCTCGAAGAAATTCAAGTCGAACAACAAACTCTAGAGAATGCTCAAGATGACATTCAGGATGAAACTCAGAGATCTTTAGAAGAATCTGGTGAGAATCATGGTCAATCTAGAAATGTTACCCCGCGTAGATCGCAAAGATATAGATCTCAACCGGAAAGGTACTTAGGTATTTTGACGAACGAGAGCTATGACGTTCTATTACTTGAAAGTGATGAACCTGCGACTTACAAGCAAGCTATGACGAGCCCTAGCTCCAAGCAATGGCAAGAAGCCATGCAATCTGAATTAGACTCCATGTCTGAAAACCAAGTATGGGATTTGGTCGATTTGCCAGATGGCTACCAAGCCATTGGAAGCAAATGGGTTTTCAAACTGAAAAAGGACAAGGATGGGAAACTTGAAGTTTTCAAAGCTAGATTGGTTGCAAAAGGTTACAGGCAAGTCCACGGTGTGGATTACGATGAAACCTTTTCACCAGTTGCAATGCTAAAGTCTATTCGAATAATGTTAGCAATCGCTGCATATTACGATTACGAAATATGGCAGATGGATGTCAAAACTGCTTTCTTAAACGGCGTTTTAACAGAAACTGTGTTTATGACACAGCCTGAAGGTTTTGAGGATCCAAAGAATGCTAAAAAGGTATGCAAGCTAAAGAAATCAATCTACGGATTGAAGCAGGCATCCAGGAGCTGGAATATACGTTTTGATGAAGCGGTCAGTGACTTTGGTTTCATCAAGAACGCAGACGAATCTTGTGTATACAAGAAGGTCAGTGGGAGCAAAATTGCTTTCCTAGTATTATATGTCGACGACATATTGCTTATCGGAAATGACATTCCTATGTTGAACTCTGTCAAGATTTGGCTTGGGAAATGTTTTTCGATGAAGGATCTAGGAGAAGCACAGTACATATTGGGCATCAAGATTTACAGAGATAGATCTAAAAGGATGATTGGACTTAGTCAAAGCACTTATATCAATAAGGTGCTTGATAGGTTCAAGATGGCGGACTCCAAGCGAGGCTACCTACCCATGTCTCATGGAATGACTCTAAGCAAGACTCAGTGCCCAAAAACACTTGATGAGCGTAGACGAATGAATGGGATTCCATATGCATCATTGATTGGTTCAATAATGTATGCTATGATATGTACACGCCCGGATGTTGCGTACGCACTCAGTGCTACGAGCAGATACCAGTCAGACCCAGGAGAGGCGCATTGGACTGCTGCCAAGAACATTCTGAAGTACCTGAAAAGGCACAAAGATGACTTCCTGGTCTATGGTGGAGATGATGAATTAATTGTTAAAGGCTATACGGACGCAAGTTTCCAAACCGACAAAGATGATTTCAGATCACAGTCTGGGTTTGTCTTCTGCCTCAACGGAGGAGCAGTAAGCTGGAAAAGTGCTAAGCAAAGCACCATTGCGGATTCTACAACTGAAGCGGAGTACATTGCTGCACATGAAGCAGCAAAGGAAGCTATATGGCTAAGGAAGTTCATAGGAGAACTTGGTGTAGTCCCCTCCATTAAAGGACCAATAGCCCTGTATTGTGATAATAACGGAGCTATTGCACAGGCAAAAGAGCCTAGACACCACCAGAGAGTCAAGCATGTACTTCGTAGATTTCACCTTCTACGAGAGTTCGTTGAAAGAAAAGAAGTCGAGATAAGCAAAATTGGAACTGATGACAACATATCAGATCCATTAACTAAACCTCTGCCGCAAGCGAAGCACAACTCGCACACTGCAGCTATGGGAATCAAGCATATTGGAGAATGGCTTTGATGTCTCTGTTTAATGTTTTAAAGTTTTAGAGTTTAAATCTTTGTAAAACATTATTGGTTAATCATTCACAATAAATGAAAGGAATTCATTTTTCCATTTAATTCGTGGTTTATTAAATGATGAGTCCCTTCAACTTGACGATATATTCAAGATAGACTGTCAGGACCAGTCCTGTGACTAAGAAATGTCTATCAAGTGAACTTGAATGTCAAAGGTTGAAAATGGTCCCTAATCGGAGTTTTCTATAAAATTGGACGCATAGAAAACGTTAGACGATTAGAATGCAAGATGACTAGTAGTTCTGTTTCTTGAACTATGTGGACATGGCAATGTCATAATCATTTGCATAGATACTTACTTTGGGAAGACTAGTATCGGACAAGACCTATGAAACTTTACTGTAAGAGATGAAAGTCTGTCATAAGTAAATTTCATTAAATTATTAGACACTAAATCCTCAATACCTGAGTGATTTGAGATTACTTGTTTGAGAACTGGTTGCTTTGACGTTGACCAACCGTCGCACCGTAAAAGGAGGCTATAAAGGCAACGCTCAGGTAATCACCTATCAAACGAAGTCTAATCTCAAGATCGCAAGATTGGGATTGTCCTCCCATAAATCGGGATGAGATGCTTAAAAGTTGTACAAGGCCACTCGGAGAGCTAGAAACTGTGAAATGCATGGCCGTGCTCGGATGAATCATAGGCTATGATTATCTGTTTATTTGATCAGTTGAACTCTGAAACCGAGGAACACCTCTGGACATAATAAGGATGACAACTCTTACCTTATGTTCAAGAGCAAGCATCGAGCGACAAAGGAATTAGGAAATGCACACTTGTCCCTAAGGACAAGTGGGAGACTGAAGGAAATAATGCCCTTGGTCCAAGTATGCATTCTATGTTAAGTCTAATAAATGCGGTTCAGTATTAATTAAACAAGTTAATAATTCAGTGAGATCAAGTGAGCTGAATGCCTAGCTAGAGGCCGCTTCAGTTCAAGTGGAATTAATGATATTAATCCACAGCTTACTCTTGACTGAACCCGTAGGGTCACACAAATAGTACGTAAACGGATCAAGTATTTAATGGCATTAAATACTCCATCTATGAATATTCGGAACCGACGGATCTTGGTTTCAGTGGGAGCTAAGATCGTCACAGGCAAGAAATGAATACTCCGGAAACGATGATATTGCCGGAAACGGAAATATGGATCGTATCGGAAATATGAATATTATCCAAGTCGTAGATGTTGCCGGAAACGGAAACATGGTACGTATCGGAAAATATTATTGGAAATGGAAATATTACCAGAATCGGAAATATTACCGGAAACGGAAATATTGTCAGAATCGGAAATATTGCCGGAATCGGAAAATAATTCCGGAAACGGAAATATTAAATATTTGTTCGAAACGGAAATTAATTCTGGAATCGGAAATGTTAAATATTGTTCGTATCGGAAATAGATTCCGGAAATGGAAATTTAATCGGAAGCGTATCGTACGAATTAGCATCGGACGAGGCTTGCCGGACGAAGGCCCAGCACGAAGCCGGGGCCATCGCCCAGCAAGCGTGCGCGCCACAAGCCCAGCCAAGGCAGCGCCCAGGCCTACCGCAAGGCAGGCCCAGCGCGCGCCAAGGGCCACGGCTGCGTGGGCCGTGCTGCGCGGGCTGCTGCTCGCACGCATGGGCAGCCCTTGTGGCTGCCGTGTGTGTGTGAGTTTGTGCTCATGCATGATTCCTGAATCTGCAAGAGTCAGTGTATGATTAAATGTCTATTCCTAATTGGATAAATTAATTAAATAGAATTCATGTAGGATTCTAATTCCAATTAATTCGCATCCTACTAGGATTACGATTCCTTTTCCATAACTCTATAAATAAAGGCCTAGGGGTCATAATTTATACACAAGTTTCAAAGTATTCAAAAGTGAGTTTTTTGAGAGAAAATTAAAACACATCTTGCTCATAAAAGTGCCGAATTTTCTAGTACCTTAAGGGCGGTTCTAGTTGGTCAATCTTAAGGCGGATCCGGACGTGCTGTGGACTATCTACGGAGGGACGACACTTGGAGTCCTAAAAAGACTTGTTCTTGTTCGGTTCGGGCGCAGCTAGGGAAGGCACGCAACAAAGAGTATGCATCTAATTATGCTATATGATTATGTGTAAATAATATGTTGGGTTAATGGTTGTTTCCGCATGATCTATGTAAATGTCATATGTATCATAACCTAACAAAAACATACTCAATGTTTTGATGACAAAATTGAAATTTTGTTGATTTGCAAGAATAGTTTCACACCTATTGGTTGCAAGTTTGTTTTAAAGGATAAAAACCATCAAACATTGAATTGTGTTCACACACAAAGCTAGATTAGTTGCTAAAGGTTACAAGCAAATTCATGACATGGATTGTGTTGAAACCTCATGCATAATCGTAATGCTCAAGTCTATAAATCAAGCAATGATTGCATATTGGTACATATGGCAATTGGATGAAAAAACATATTCCTCAATCAAATGTTGGAAGAAAACTATGTACATGGCATGTCATAGGATTTGTGGATCCAAATAATGCTTGAAATGAATGCCAGCTTAGGAAATCTAAGTACAGATTTAAGCAAGCAATTGGGAATTGGAATTGTATTTTAGTGAAGCTAATAAGTATTTTAGTTTCATAAAATATACATGATTCTTATAGATATATAAGAAGTTTAGTGGGAGTACGTAAAACTTAATTGGTCCTATGTGTATCACACACATATCTCTCTATTGTGAAATAACATTCAAATGCTAATGACTTAGATTTGAAATTATTCATCAATGATGGACCAAGGCGAAACTTAGTACATACTGGGTATTAAGATCTATTTATAAAGATCTTATAATATTGTTTTGGATTAAGTAATAGCATTTACTAAATCAAACACGAAATACTCATTAGAGATATTCGACCCATATGAATAAATCTAAGTAAAGAATGTTTGAACTATGTATAAGCATTTACTAAGTTAAACATCAAAGGATCTAAGTGAGATTCTTAACCTATATTATATGTCAAAGAATTTAGCTGGATTCAGTATCTACTGAAATTGAATGAGCTAAAGTTACATGAATAGAATTCAATTGGGCATTATTCTGCAAAAGAATTTATCATGTATGATATAATATGTGGATCGCTAAAAACGTATCGTATGACTTTAGGCATGACGAACATATACCAATCTCTATTGATCTAAGTGAAGATCAACTAGATTGAAATCAAGAAAAACTTATGGTACTTGAAAAGGTACATAGGATTAGTTATTGATTCAAGGAAATAAAGATATGCTAAATATTGATGCTACACGCATAAACACTGGCAAAGGATCAAGCAAGATCCTTTTGGAGTTAACCATTGACAAGGACGAGCTATAGAGCATCGTGTTTTGAAATGGCAACATGGATTGAAGACCATGAGTTTTTGCGTGGGAAATTAAATATTAATTTCTATGTTCTAAGATACAGCTGGAAAGTCTTCCACGTATCTGTGAACTGCCTGGATAAGTAAATCCAACCAAAGCATCACTAGCAACCTATACAGTTGAAGTAAAAGTAATTATTTCCTAAGAAGCAATAAAACAGGGTTGTTTAAGTTAAAGAGTTCTTCACTGAACTTGTGTAGATCACATGTCTGCTGACTTGATGGTTCTTCATTGCAAAATGCGTAGAACCACTATCGAAGTAAGAAAGACTAGATCACATAATAAACAAACTCAAAAGATCTTATCATCATATCTCGAAGAACATTCGATGACAAGGATATTAAGATTGGCAAAGCATGATAACTAAACCTATGCAACAAGTGAGAAGCAACACTCACGTTGTAGCACTGGAAATCAAGCATAGCTTTGAATTCCATGAAATGTTTTAAAGATGGGTTAGAGGCCCATGGTTGTAAAACAATGGGGTTGAACATTTATCATATATGAAATGTATTTTCATATTCCATTTAATCTTGGTTTAGTATTAAATGATGAGTCCCTTCAATTTGACGATATATTCAAGATAGACTGTCAGGACCAGTCCTGTGACTAAGAAATGTCTATCAAGTGAACTTGAATGTCAAAGGTTGAAAATGGTCCCTAGTCGGAGTTTTCTATAAAATTGGACGCATAGAAAACGTTAGAGGATTAGAATGCAAGATGACTAGTAGTTCTGTTTCTTGAACTATGTGGACATGGAAATGTCATAATCATTTGCATAGATACATACTTTGGGAAGACTAGTATCGGACAAGACCTATGAAACTTTACTGTAAGAGATGAGAATCTATCATAAGTAAATTTCATTAAAATTATTAGACACTAAATCCTCAATACCTGAGTGATTTGAGATTACTTGTTTGAGAACTGGTTGCTTTGACGTTGACCAACCGTCGCACCGTAAAAGGAGGCTATAAAGGCAACGCTCAGGTAATCACCTATCAAACGAAGTCTAATCTCAAGATCGCAAGATTGGGATTGTCCTCCCATAAATCGGGATGAGATGCTTAAAAGTTGTACAAGGCCACTCGGAGAGCTAGAAACTATGAAATGCATGGCCGTGCTCGGATGAATCATAGGCTATGATTATCTGTCTATTTGATCAGTTGAACTCTGAAACCGAGGAACACCTCTGGACATAATAAGGATGACAACTCTTACCTTATGTTCAAGAGCAAGCATCGAGCGACAAAGGAATTAGGAAATGCACACTTGTCCCTAAGGACAAGTGGGAGACTGAAGGAAATAGTGCCCTTGGTCCAAGTATGCATTCTATGTTAAGTCTAATAAATGCGGTTCAGTATTAATTAACAAGTTAATAATTCAGTGAGATCAAGTGAGCTGAATGCCTAGCTAGAGGCCGCTTCAGTTCAAGTGGAATTAATGATATTAATCCACAGCTTACTCTTGACTGAACCCGTAGGGTCACACAAATAGTACGTAAACGGATCAAGTATTTAATGGCATTAAATACTCCATCTATGGATATTCGGAATCGACGGATCTTGGTTTCAGTGGGTGTTGAGATCGTCACAGGCAAGAAATGAATACTCCGGAAACGATGATATTGCCGGAAACGGAAATATGGATCGTATCGGAAATATGAATATTATCCAAGTCGTAGATGTTGGCGGAAACGGAAATATGGTACGTATCGGAAAATATTATCGGAAATGGAAATATTGCCGGAATCGGAAATATTGCCGGAAACGGAAATATTGTCAGAATCGGAAATATTATCGGAATCGGAAAATAATTCCGGAAACGGAAATATTAAATATTTGTTCGAAACGAAAATTAATTCCGGAATCGAAAATATTAAATATTGTTCGTATCGGAAATGAATTCCGGAATCGGGAAATTAATCGGAAGCGTATCGTACGAATTGGCATCGGACGAGGCCTGCCAGACGAAGGCCCAGCACGAAGCCGGGCCATCGCCCAGCAAGCCAGCGCGCCACAAACGCACCAGCCAAGGCTGCGCCAGGCCCACCGCAAGGCAGGCCCAGCGCGCGCCAAGGCTGCGGCAGCATGTGGGGCTTGTGGCAATGGGCTGCGAGCTCGCGGGCTGCGCGCGCGCGCATGGCGCCCCTCGTGGGCTGCTGTGCGTGCGTGTGTGTTTGTGTGCTATACGAATCCTAAAGCTATCAGGTTTCGACTAATGATTAAATTCCTAAAACTAAAAGGATGAATTAATGAAATAAGAATTCTATTAGGATTCTAGTTTAATTAATTCGTATCCTAATAGGATTACGATTCCCTTTCCATACCTCTATAAATAAAGGCTTAGGGTCATTATTTTACAGAGAGTATTCAAGTATTCAAAGTGATTTTTGAGAGCAAAAATTCAGTCATACAATTGCCTATACTAGCCGAAAATTCTAAGTACCTTAAGGGCGATCCTAGTTGGTCAAGCTTAAGGCGGATCCGGACGTGCTGTGGACTATCTACGGAGGGACGACACTTGGAGTCCTAAAGACTTGTTCTTGTTCGGTTCGGGCGCAGCTAGGGAAGGCACGCAACAAAGTGTATGCATCTAAACTATGCTAAATGATTATGTGTAAATAATATGCTTTCCTGGCTTTATGGTTTTTCCGCATGATTTATGTATTGTAATATGTATCATAACCTAACAATATCTTCCTCCATTGGTTCGTAGCCTAGGCCAAAGGGAGTAGATTTGTTGGGTGGGGGATGGAACATGTAGTTCTTCTTCCTTATGCCCAATGGAGTTCCCGGGAAATAGCCCTAAGCTAGCAATATTTTAGGGATGACCCGGGATGCACGCGGATCTAGAAATGCTAAATTATAGTCCTCAATGAATTGGATGGCTTCATCCACTTGAAAACCGTAAAGGTCTTCCGCAGTGTCGGCCGTTCCAACCATAGTACAGCTGACGTCGAGAGGAGGGGCGCGTATTTCCAGAATTACCCCGTTATGGTTAAGCTTAACCATTTGATGCAGGGTAGAAGCCACACCTCCTAAGTCATGGAGCCAAGAGCGTCCTAAGAGGAGGTTGAAAGTGGGCTTGATGTCGATTATTTGAAACTCCGTGGTACGTGCCACGGGCCCGGTTTGTATTGTGAGGTTGATTTTTCCCAACACAGGCCTTCGAGAGTTATCATAAGCTCGTACTCCTTGCGTGGAGGTTTGGAAGTCATCGCTTCCTAGCCCCAAGCAATGGGCGGTTTGCAATGGGCAAACATTTACCGCTGAACCGTTATCTACGAGTGCTAGGGGGATGTTTTGTCCTTTGCATCCAACCACTAGATAGAGGGCCTTGTTGTGGGCGCCTCCTTCTTTAGGTAAGTCTTTGTCAGTAAAAACTATTGCTTTTTCCTCAACATCTCTTGTGACGTGGTTAACCAACGAGTCAGGTGTGATGTCCGTAGGGACTGAGATGAGGTCAAGTGAGCAAATGAGTTTTTCACGATGTTCCTTTGAAGTGCACATGAGATCCCAGATGGTAATCTCGGCTTTAGTTCTTTTTAGTTGCTTCAAGAGAGGATTTTCGATGACTTCTGCGACGGTGGTGTGCCGCACGTTTTCAAGAGTCTGTCTGACTGGGATGTCGCCCATAGGGGGTGGGCGAATATCCTGTTGGTACACCCTTCCGGACCGAGTGAGATTGTCAACTTCGGACTCTTGAGGGGTGGTGTCAATGGGAGCATGCCCGGGCCAAGTTTCAGTAAAGAGGTCCTGGCCCGACACTTGAGACAGGTAGACATCTTCAGCATCATCATCCCACACGCCGCACACTTCTCTCTCTATTTGATCCATAGGGACCACGGTGAGGGGTGCACCTTGAGGCGTGATATAAACCATAGGGTCAAAGTCCTTATTTTCTGGCTGGTCGAGAGAGATGTGACAAGAACCGAGTGGGCTCTTGTTGTTGTTGGGTTTGCCAACGTTAGGGAGAGGTATTATTTCATCCTCTATCATATCCTGGATTGTGTTTTTTAGATTTCAGCAGTTTTCAGTGTCATGCCCATTTCCTTCATGGAATTTGCAATAGGTGCCCTCGACCCAATATTTACTTTTGAATGAAGGGTCAGGTGTGGGGCCTATGGGCCTTAGCTTTCCTTGATTGGTTAGTCTTTGGAAGGCTTGTACCAGAGTCGACCCGAGTGGGGCAAACTTTCGATCTTGGGTCCACCTTCCAGGGCTCCTTTGGGTTGGGGTTTCCTCTAAGGCGTGGAGCTCTTGGGCTTGAGGCGTGTGGCCCCTGTTGTAGGTGTTACGTTTGTATGCTGGCTTGCTTTGTACTGTTTTTGCAAGGCCATCCTCGATCTTTATTCCTACATCATAAACCCTTTTGAAGGTATCAAGGCCCAAGTACCTAAGGTGTTGTTTATAAGCTGGGTCTAGGTTGTCAATGAACTTTTTGACCAATTCCGTTTTAGGAGGCCTATTGATTAGTTGGGCCGCTTGGTCTCTCTATCTAGCAAAATAGGTCGTGAAACCTTCATTTTTCTTTTGGAAGAGTACTTCCAGCTCGTGCATGGTGACTTGAAAATCCATGTTCGACGAGTATTGCTTGACGAAGACATTGACAAAGTCCTCCCAAGTGGGGAAGAGCTTAGGGTCCTGGTGGTAGTACCATTTGAGTGGCACAGGTTCCAAGAACAAAGGAAAGGCGGGCAAATACATGGACTTGTCCACACCTTTCATGTTCATGGCATTCACGAAGCTCAAGAGATGATCACGGGGATTATCCGTGGCTTTGAACTTCGGTAAGTCAGATGAACTGAACTTTTCTTGTAGCTTGCCGGGAAAAGGTTTAGGATCGAGGGAGAAATACTTGCTCCCCATGGTTTGCTGCAGAACCATTTTTTCGATCTTCTTCTCGTTATCGAGGTTATTTTTGGCTTGCGCAGCTGCTAAGGATTCGTTTTCCATTTTCAATTGGTTAATAAGTTGGGTCATTTGGACCATTTGGTCTCGTAATTCTTCCATGGACGTGTTTGAGGGTGCGAATCGAGGTCGGAGAAGCGGAGATCCTTGAAAGGGGGAATGGCGGATGGAGCTTGGAGTTACTAGACCTTGTGTGGGTAATGTAGCTTCGAGACGCACTAACCTTTGATTTTCAGATCGATACCAAGTGGCAGAACCAACCCTATGCATAAGACAAGCTAAAGTTTAGGCCCAAAGTTAAGCATTACTCAGTCTAGACTTCTGACTCTTTCTATTGGTTTTTCTATTCTCACTTATGTGGGTACACTTTGGCTCTTCTTTTAGTCATTCTTTTGGATTTTCGAAACATTTGCCCGTGTGACATTCAAAGTTATTTTAATTAGCATGCTCGGTTTTGGTGCCGAACATTGTCGTCATAGGAGGCCTAATAACGACACAAGGAGTTGTTTATTTTATAAGTCGTTCTTAGAATCGAGTGCCATTTCCATACGTCCTCGTAGCAAATTTGTTACGAAATTTTTTATTGCTACGTATATTTTATGCGCGGGCACCGAGGCTACTGTGCCTGACCAAAATGCCAGGCAGCAACTTCAGCGCCCAACAGGGGCGTAGAAAATAATTGGCGCCCAGCCAGGGGCGTTGAAAATGCGTCCCTGACTGGTACTCGTATTCTGTTCGTCTATCCTTTTAGCAAAAAATAATATGTCACATAGTTTATGACAGGCTTCTATGGGTAATATTTATGCCGGCTTGGTATCGCTTCTATCATAGATCCAACACATGCCCCGGTCGAGGTAGTGCATTCAACAGACGAATTTCGTCCCAAGAGGCCAATCACGATGTAAGCCAAGGGGGCATGCACCAATGAGAGGGACCTAGTGGGCGAGCGATTGGGTTTGGGACAGGTGTACTACTAGCGAAAGTGCCGAGTGGACAACATTCGAAGCGTATGCACCCCCCGAGTGGCGATGGGTATCCTTAGTCCCAATTCCCGAGATGAAACACACCAAGGGAGCCAAGATTCGTTATGCGGTTATGTCCGTTCACATTAATATGCTGATTTTCAGGTCGTCCTAACTTGATAAGGAAATAAATGCGGAGTAGGATCGTTTCACCCTTCGGCTATTTTGATTACCTACGAGCACGAGTATTTCATTAACGTTCCCCAGTGGAGTCGCCACTGTGAGGGGGTCGAAAAAGCACGAGGCTAATGCGTGACCTCGTCCCTCGTGGGCGTGACGTTGTCAGATCAAGTTTAATTGGATTTCCTGTGAGTTTACACCCAATCGACTAGTAATATAGGAGTCGCCATTCAGTTTTTAACGACAATGAGAAAAACTGACAAAACCCGGTTATCGTGACATAAAGGGAGTGCAATTATGTTCGACCACGACGGCCATAGGTTCCCTTGTGATCCTGGTGTGGGGATCGCTCAACGTACACCCGCAGGGCAGAGATTGAGAGTTCGGGGGACTGTAACTACCGAGAGGAGTGCTCATCGATAACTCCAGAGGCAGGTTATCCTTACTAGCTCAGCATAAATAATTGAAGGGACATGCGTTAAACTATTAAACTATTCTGAATTGATTTTAGCAATATGCAACACATAACACTAAATCGATCGTGATTATCTTATTTGGATTGATTTAAGGTACCTAGCATGATAATTCAATTGTCCAAGGTATTATCTTATTAGGCGTGATAGATCAATCAAGTTAATAGTTCGACAATTTTATAAAAGGGTGATGAAAGCGATTAAATCATATGAGGGACACATTACAACGCACCCTTGAGAGGTGCGTTACGGTTCTCAGAAAACTAACCACTTGGCTTTGCTATTTCTCCTTTTATTTAACGAATCTCGGGTTTCCAAGCAATGTTCCAGTATTTAGGCTTAATTTATCAGCTACAAGGGGCAGGATGCGTTCTGTTCGACTTTTGGGTCGATTGCGACAGAACGCCGGATCAATTTCGCAGCGTGAGGCTAGGCTTAAGGCTAGAGTCAATACTCAGGTTATGGAATTGTCCCTTTTCACGTCGGTTTTGAGGCTGTATTTATAGGAAAAGAGTGCGTGGAAAGATAGATTTTAGAATACGGATCCGAAGAGAATCCGGAAATAAAACGGCCCCAGGCATTTTCAGCGCCTAGGGCTGGGCGCCGAAGATTTCGGCGCCCAGAAACAGGCGTTGAAAATGGGATCTGGGCTGAGTTCTTTGTCAGATTTGGACTCTTAGAACACGGAGCTTTTTAGCTTTCGGGAATGGGGACAAAAGTAGGTGTCTACACACTCACAATGGCAACATCCTCGATTTTCACTCCAACTTCTTTACTCACCTCTAACACACTACAGAAAAATAGTTCACACTCCCTATTCATCAATTTCCTCACTTGCATTACAGATATAACTAAAGGTTCTTGGACTTCTCAAAACGTCTGCATGAGGTCATCCTTCCAATATGGTTCCTTAAACTTACTTTCTGAATTTCACAGTCTATCTTAGCCTTGTACAAACTTAGCCAATCCATCCCCAGAATTACATCTAGGTCCCTCAGATTAAACTTTTATCAAGTCAGAATGAAAACGCAATATTTTATCTTCAAAGGCAAGTTCTTAAATAATCTTATACACCTTATGAAGGAAATAATGCCCTTGGTCCTAGTATGCATATAATATTAAGTCTAATAAATGCGGTTCAGTATTAATTAACAAGTTAATAATTCAGTGAGATTAAGTGAGCTGAATGCCTAGCTAGAGGCCGCTTCAGTTAAGGTGGAATTAATTTATATTAATCCACAGCTTACTCTTGACTGAACCCGTAGGGTCACACAAATAGTACGTAAACGGATCAAGTATTTAATGGAATTAAATAATCCATCTATGGATATTCGGAATCGACGGATCTTGGTTTCAGTGGGAGATGAGATCGTCACAAGCAAGAAATGAATACTCCGGAAACGATGATATTGCCGGAAACGGAAATATGGATCGTATCGAAAATATAAATATTATCCAAGTCGTAGATGTTGCCGGTAACGGAAACATGGTACGTATCGGAAAATATTATCGGAAATGGAAATATTGCCGGAATCGGAAATATTGCCGGAAACGGAAATATTGTCAGAATCGGAAATATTATCGGAAACGGAAAATAATTCCGGAAACGGAAATATTAAATATTTGTTCGAAACGGAAATTGATTCCGGAATCGGAAATATTAAATATTGTTCGTATCGGAAATGAATTCCGGAATCGGGAATTTAATCGGAAGCGTATTGTATGAATTAGCATCGGACGAGGCTCGCTAGAAGAAGGCCCAGCACGAAGCCAGGCCATCGCCCAGCAAGCCACACGCATGACCAACACACGCCAAGCCTCGACCAGGCCCAGCGCAAGGCCAGTCCCAGCCAAGGCCTTGGGCGCGCGCGCGGACACAGGCAGCAAGCATGGGCCGAGGCGCTGTGCGCTCAGCGTGGGCCGCAAGGCCTGCGCGAGTGTGCGGTGCTCGTGCGATGCTCGTGTGCGTGCTATACGAATCCTAAAGCTATCAGGATTCGATATATGATTAAATTCTTAATCCTAAAAGATAAATTAATTAAATAAGAGTTCAACTAGGATTCTAATTTAATTAATTCGTATCCTAGTAGGATTCCAATTCTCTTTCCATACCCCTATAAATATGTGGCCTGGGTTCAAAATTTATATCGAGATTTGAAGTATTCAAAAGGTAAGATTTTCAAGCAAAAATCAGCCAAACACTTGCAACCCAAATAGCCGAAAATCCTAGTAACCTTAAGGGCGATTCTAGTTGGTCAAGCTTAAGGCGGATCCGGACTTGCTGTGGACTATCTACGCAGGGACGACACTTGGAGTCCTAAAGACTTGTTCTTGTTCGGTTCGGGTGCAGCTAGGGAGGGCACGCTACAAAGTGTATGCATCTGAATCATGATAAATGATTATGTGTAAATAATATGTTTCCTGGCTTTATGGTTTTTCCGCATGATTTATGTTTATTCATATGTATCATAACCTAATAGTGGTATCACGAGCTGAAGGAAATAATGCCCTTGGTCCAAGTATGCATTCAATGTTAAGTCTAATAAATGCGGTTCAGTATTAATTAACAAGTTAATAATTCAGTGAGATGAAGTGAGCTGAATGCCTAGCTAGAGGCCGCTTCAGTTCAAGTGGAATTAATGATATTAATCCACAGCTTACTCTTGACTGAACCCGTAGGGTCACACAAATAGTACGTAAACGGATCAAGTATTTAATGGCATTAAATACTTTATCTATGGATATTCGGAATCGACGGATCTTGGTTTCAGTGGGAGCTGAAATCGTCACAGGCAAGAAATGAATACTCCGGAAACGATGATATTGCCGGAAACGGAAATATGGATCGTATCGGAAATATAAGTATTATCCAAGTCGTAGATGTTGCCGGAAAAGGAAACATGGTACGTATCGGAAAATATTATCAGAAATGGAAATGTTGCCGGAATCGGAAATATTGCCGGAAACGGAAATATTGTAAGAATCGGAAATATTATCGGAATCGGAAAATAGTTCCTAAAACGGAAATATTAGATATTTGTTCGAAACGGAAATTAATTCCGGAATCGGAAATATTACATATTGTTCGTATCGGAAATGAATTCCGGAACCGGGAATTTAATCGGAAGCGTATCGTACGAATAAGTATCGGACGAGGCCTGCCGGACGAAGGCCCAGCACGAAGCCAGTCCATCGCCCAGCAAGCAAGGACGCGCGCCAACGCCCAACCCAAGGCAGCGCCAGGCCCACCGCAAGGCAGGCCCAGCGCGCCAAGGCAAGGCTGCCCAGCGTGGGTTGCGTGGGCCGAGCGCACGCGTGCGGGCGCCCTCGTTGCTCCGTGCGTGTGTGTTTGTGTCCATGCACAATTCCTAAATCTATTAGGATTTGGTGTATGATTAAATTCGTATTCCTATTAGGATTATTTAATTAATTAGAGTCCTTGTAGGATTCTAAGTTTAATTAAATCGTATCCTACTAGGATTCCAATTCCCTTTCCAAACCTCTATAAATAAGGGCCTAGGGTCATAATTTATAAACACGATTGAAGTATTCAAAGGGTAAGTTTTTGAAAGAAAATTTAGCCATACACTTGCACAATAATAGCCGAAAATTCCTAAGCACCTTAAGGGCGATTCTAGTTGGTCAATCTTGAGGCGGATCCGGACGTACGGTGGACTATCTACGGAGGGACGACACTTGGAGTCCTAAAGACTTGTTTTTGTTCGGTTCGGGCACAGCTAGGGAAGGCACGCTACAAAGTGTATGCATTTATACTATGCTAAATGATTATGTGTAAATAATATGTTTTCCTGGGTTTATGGTTTTTCCGCATGATTTATGTATTGTCATATGTATCATAACCTAACAGTGGTATCACGAGCCTCTTATTATTTTCAGAATCTAAATTGCATAAACATGGTTAAATATTACAAATTTGCAAGAATTAAAAGGGGTGATTAATTTTCGTAATTTATAATTAATTGCAAATTGCGTTTATTTAATTATATTTACGCAGTTTTTCGGCAGTTTCTTCGTTACTCATCCAAATCGAGTGATTTTTGTGTCAATTCCGCATGTAAAAGGCATTCTCAAATTCGAAGCCTAACTATGACTTTTCGGAGGTTTTAGTTTTTCGAACGCAAAATTTCGTAAATTTAAGATGTTAAATTAAATATTTGCGATTCTTGTTGTTAAATCTTGAATTTTTGATTGACCTACAGTATATGTTTAACAAGTTTAAATGCCTAGCCTTGTTAATTATGCAATCTAATTTGTAATTATGATTAATTTGTTGAAAATTGGAATAATTTAGAATTAATTTGATTTTCATAATTAGTTATTATTTAATTAGATACCTATGATTAAAAACCACCATAAAAATTGTAAATTTGGTTAAATTTTAAATTTTTATGACCTAGACTTGAATCCATGTAAATCGGAAATCAATTAATTAATAAATTTTCGATTTTTCGCCCTAAAATTATGAAATTAATATGATTTATTAATTTGTCATTAATTTTGAAAATAAAATTTTAATTTTTATGCGATTCGCTCATATAACTCGCACGCACAAAGCAATGAACGCTACGTGTTACCCTTAAGGGGTGTTGTATAGTGCGGGCATGCGACGACGAGCAAGGGAGCTCGTCGCCCATGCGGTACGAATGCAATGAGCAAAGCCATGGTGCACGAGCACAAGGCAGCAGCCCTGCCTTGTGTCGTGTACTGTGCGCGACGAGCGAGTGGGCAAGGGCGAGAGCAAGGCAGCGACAGTCGCGTGTGGGCAGCAGGCGAGCTGCGCCATGACGCAACTGCCGCGCGCAACGTGCGAAGCCTCGCGCGCAACGAGCGCAAGCTCGCGTGCGACGAGCGCTGCGCCCAGCGATGGTGAGCAGCGAGCGTGTTGCGACGAGCGCTGGCGCGCGCCTTGCGATGGTGAGCGGCAGCAGATGCGACGCAGCAAATAGGCTGCGCGCACATGGCTAGCGATGGCTGCGTGCGTGTGGCCTATGGCTGTGCGTTGCGTGGTGTAGGTGCGTGCTTTGAGTTACGATTAGATCGTTTTAAAATTTTAATTTGAAATTTTCAGTTTACGAAATTTTAATTAATTTTAAAATTAAAAATTTAAATTATTTTCTTGGATTTTAATTTTGAATATTATAATTATAATAAATTTCATTTATTCTAATTATTTTACTAAAATTAAAATCATGAATTAATTTAAATACGACTGAAAATAAATTAAATATGTGGATTCAATTATAAATTTATATGAGCTTTAAATTTTAATTAAATTTGTATGTTTCCGGTTAGACTAGAAATACATTTTTATGTTTAAAATTAGTAAAGCATATGAATTTATTGGTTTAAGTGGGAGCCCTTTTAGTCATAAACTCTTGATTAGGTCTACAAATCCTTAAGGTTAAAACAACTTGATTAGAATTAATAAGGACTGAATAATTTGTAGATTATTCGTGCCCTTGATTAATTGCTGCAAATATTTATGTGATGCATAACGTGTTTTACTAACCAGTTATGTGGGCCATTCATGATAATGAATGGGTGAATGGTATATATTGTATATGTACTGTTTTGCAGTTTATGAAGTGACTAGTATGGCCCAAATAGGATAGAAAATATGGTCTGCGTACCATTAATTTGAATGTAATTGGTCTAAAGTACCAAAATTGTTTTTCAATTCAAATATGGTCTGCGTACCATCAAATAGTTGTAATTAGTTTAATTATAGCTTATTCTATTTGAAGAAAATGGTGCCTCCCACGGAGATTTTCGAGACGGACTTTGAATTTGAAGCTTCAAGATGAAGTCGGGCCATACTATATCACATTTATCTTATGCATGTTTTAAGTTATTTATTGCTTTAAATATGTCTTAAAATGCATGAGATCATGGCTTGATTATGTTGCATGATTAAGGATTTTAGTTCACTTAAAATCTAACCAACATAGTAAGAGCCTTAAGTTCCAAACTTAAAAAATTGAGTTAAAAGGTGCCATGCCAAAATATACACTTGCTTGGATATCCTTTACATCAATCTAGTAATAGTTTTCGCTCAGCGAGGTGTTACTTATTGGTCCTAAAGGGGCAAGGTACACAAATAATTGTGAGTACATGTTAGTTTTGGTGAAACTCAACGATATAAGTAAGGAGTCCTTTTATGTCTTGGCAAAATCGATAGGTTTACCTAATAATTTCTTAGATGTACCTATCAACCAAGAGTAGTTTCTAGACTATTAGCAAAAGGCTTTTGCTTACCTAAAATGTTTTAGAATTGAGTCGACAAACTGTGCTTAATTCTTCGATGGTTTTAGGATCTTTGAATCATTTATTCACACCTGCCGGAACAATAAATTCGAATAAAATGCTAAAACTTGTTGAAATTGCATGATTGCTTTAATTTTCAAGTTATTACTCATGATAAATGTTTAGACTTTGCATGCTTCAATGTATGTTTTAATTATTTTTTATAATAAATATCTTGCACTGCAGTAAATCCTTTTAGAAAGGTAACAGTAAATTTCCTCGATTGGTAATGAGTCCAAGAACGAATCATGGAAATGAGAGAAAATGAGCAATTCAAAATGTACGTTTCTTATAGCGACTTTTATGGTTGTTTTCGAATATCAAAATCGAATGGCAAACCAATTGGTGCTTGTGAATTCAAAATACACTGTAGTTTTGAGATCATAAAGCATTGAGTTTAAAACGCTCAGCTTTACCAATGGTTAACAACCTAATATCTTTGTCCATTTGATTCTCGAATGAGTCTAGTCCCTAGACATTCGAATAGATCGATGCTTAGAGAACTTTAGAAGCTTCTGGTAAGATCATCTAGTTGAAACTTAATATTCAACATAAATTAGATGGTAAGAACTTTGTTGGAGTGACATTGGACATGTCTAACAAAGTATAAAAGTCAACACTAGAGAATTCAATTCTTAAAACTATAAGAAAGGGTACAAGAAATAGGAAAACAAGGAACAAATGAAAGGAATTTATGATTCCGTTTCTACCTATAAGTTTATGTTTAAAGAGAGTGACCTAGCAATCAAACTTCCTTGGTATCATATACCGCTTGAGGTTCTTACTTCGGTAATAACTCAAACAATGGAAGCTAGGATACACTAATGACCTACAAGTGGGAAATGAAGCATGTCAATGCTACATTAGTTGTAGGGTCATCTAGTTTGTTTTAAGTCCTTTCAAAGGCTGGAACTTAATGGCTATTTTGTTCCATAATCAGCATACCTAAATTTCTGCTTCAGACACAGAAACACTCACATTCAGAAGAACGAAAACAATGCTTGTTTGTTTGTTTATTTGAATGAAATGGTCATTTTGGGTTGAGTCAATATGCTTGATTAAAACAAACAACTCTTTAACAATAAAAACTTTACTAGGTTCAAATCAACCCCTTGATTTGAGTTCCACTAATCTTTGGCATTGTTGCTTAGACCATATCAACAAGTTAACATTCATATGCTCTATTTTAATGGACTTTTGAAAGTTGATTGATTTCTAGATCAATTCAAGACAAGCTAGTCTTACTTGTTGAAAGTAACAAAAGATATGAACTATTGTTAGAACGCCTAGACAATAGAGTTCAAAGCTAAAGAAAGCGATTTTATGACTTTATTATTTCACCTAGATTTGAGTGAATGTTGGTTCATTTACTCGGAGTGATATAAGTTTGAATCTGTTTGGCTAGTTCAAAGATTCAGAAGTATGAAATCCACTTGGCAAGAAATCATAAAGATCTAGGTTAGATCATGTTGTTGATTACTTATACAAAAAATGATCATCAATGATTGTGTGTTGTAATTTCACGATCTAGCTCCATAAGATATGGCATATCTTAGTTGGAATAATCGAAGTCAATTAGTACTTGATTCGATTAATGATGAATCATAAAGACTTTTCCTATAATTTCTAAAACAAAATGCTCAACTACCACCAAACTAAACCAAATTCGTCAAAGCTATTGAAAAGTAATTTCAGCATATCTTTTCAATTATATATATCTAAAGAGTTGCTAAACTCAGTGGGAGCTTAGTGTTTGTTATTCAACAAACTAAGGCCCAAGTATAGATATATGTTTCATTGTGATTTATTCAAATGAGACACAAGGGTATTGTTTCTACCACGAATTTTTGAGAACATAATGTTTGTTTGCTCGAAATAATGTCCTTTTGGAGATTCGTTTCCAAAATGACAAGTGGGAGAAAATAGACCTCGAAAGTCTTCGAGGCGAACAACAAACATAAACGGACATTCCGGAGGCTTTTCGAAGTGCTTCAGAAAATCCGAACTTATTCTTTAAGGACTTTAGAAGTGGCTTTAAAGAATAGACATCTCTTAGAAGACTTTACAAGTGCTTCAAGGAGAACGGAATAATCAAAGGACTTTCAAGTGGCCATTGATATTCTATTGTTTGATGTTCTATACCCAAGTAGGCATAGAGTTCAAGTCACTGAAACTATGAGATTCTTCTATTAGATAGTGAAGAAACATGGAGTTCAGATCACTGAAGCTATGCGATTCTTCTATTAGATAGTAAAGAAACCTACAACTTGCAGTCAAACTATTATCATGTAGATTAATGAGTTTGTGACCTGTAAGAAAGCTATGATAAAACCCAGATTCCCTAAAATGGTTAGAGGCCATATATAGACTCAAATGTTTTAAATGGTTAGAGGCCATAAAACATACTCAATGTTTTGATGACAAAATTGAAATTTTGTTAATTTGCAAGAATAGTTTCACACCTATTGGTTGCAAGTTTGTTTTAAGGATAAAAACCATCAAACATGGAATTGTGTTCACACACAAAGCTAGATTAGTTGCTAAAGGTTACAAGAAAATTCACGACGTGGATTGTGTTGAAACCTCAATGCTCAAGTCTATAATTCAAGCAATGATTGCATATTGGTACGTATGGAAATTGGATGACAAAATGTATTCCTCAATCAAATGTTGGAAGAAAACTATGTACATGGCATGTCATAGGATTTGTGGATCCAAATAGTGCTTCAAATGAATGCTAGCTTATGAAATCTAAGTACAGATTTAAGCAAGAAATTGGGAATTGGAATTGTATTTTAGTGAAGCTAATAAGTATTTTAGTTTCATAAAATGTACATGATTCTTATAGATATATAAGAAGTTTAGTGGGAGTACATAAAAACTTAATTGGTCCTGTGTGTATCACACACATATCTCTCTATTGTGAAATAACATTCAAATGCTAATGACTTAGATTTGAAATTATTCATCAATGATGGACCATGGCGAAACTTAGTACATACTGGGTATTAAGATCTGGTTACAAAGATCTTATAATATTGTTTTAGGTTAAGTAATGGAATTTACTAAATCAAACACGAAAGACTCCATTGGAGATATTCGACCCATATGAATAAATCTAAGTAAAGGATGTTTGAACTATGTATAAGCATTTACTAAGTTAAACATCAAAGAATCCAAGTCAGATTCTTAAACCTATATTATATGTCAACAAATTTAGCTGAATTCAGTATCTACTGAAACTAGAATGAGCTAAAGTTACATGAATATAATTCAATTGGGAATTATTCTGAAAAAGAATTTATCATGTATGATATAATATGAGGATCGCCAAAAACGTATCGTATGACTTTAGGCATGACGAACACATACCAATCTCTATTGATCTAAGTGAAGATCAACTAGGTTGAGATCAAGAATACTTATGGTACTTGAAAAGGTACATAGGAATAGTTCTTGATTCAAGGAAATAAAGATATGCTAAATATTGATGCTACACGCATAAACACTGGCAAAGGATCAAGCAAGATTCCCTTGGAGTTAACCATTGGCAAGGACGAGCTATAGAGCATCGTGTTTTGAAAATGGCAACATGGGTTGGAGACCATGAGTTGTTGCGTGGGAAATTAAATATTAATTTCTATGTTCTAAGATATAGTTGGAAAGTCTTCCGCATATCTGTGAACTCCTTGGATAAGTAAGTCCAAACAAAGCATCACTAGCAACCTAAACAGTTGAAGTAAAAGTACTTATTGCCTAAGAAAGCAATAAAACAGGGTTGTTTTAAAGAGTTCTTCACTGAACTTGTGTAGATCACCTGTCTGTTGGCTTGATGGTTCTTCATTGCAAAATGCGTAGAACCAGTATCGAAGTAAGAAAGACTAGATCACATAATAAACAAACTCAAAAGATCTTATCATCTATCTCATTCGATGAAAAGGATATTAAGATTGGCAAAGCATGATAACTAAACCTATGCAACAAGTGAGAAGCAACACTCACATTGTAGCACTGGAAATCAAGCATAGCTTTGAATTCCATGAACTGTTTTAAAGATGGGTTTGAGGCCCATGGTTGTAAGACATTGGGGTTGAACATTTATCATATATGAAATGTATTTTCATATTCCATTTAATCTTGGTTTAGTATTAAATGATGAGTCCCTTCAAATTTGATGATATATTCAAGATAGACTGTCAGGACCAGTCCTGTGACTAAGAAATGTCTATCAAGTGAACTTGAATGTCAAAAGTTGAAAATGGTCCCTGGTCGGAGTTTTCTATAAAATTGGACGCATAGAAAACGTTAGACGACTAGAATGCAAGATGACTAGTAGTTCTGTTTCTTGAACTATGTGGACATGGAAATGTCATAATCATTTGCATAGATACTTACTTTGGAAATACTAGTATCGGTCAGACCTATGAAACTTTACTGTAAGAGATGAAAATCTATCATAAGTAAATTTCATTAAAATTATTAGACACTAAATCCTCAATACCTGAGTGATTTGAGATTACTTGTTTGAGAACTGGTTGCTTTGACGTTGACCAACCGTCGCACCGTAAAAGGAGGCTATAAAGGCAACGCTCAGGCAATCACCTATCAAACGAAGTCTAATCTCAAGATCGCAAGATTGGGATTGTCCTCCCATAAATCGGGATGAGATGCTTAAAAGTTGTACAAGGCCACTCGGAGAGCTAGAAACTGTGAAATGCATGGCCGTGCTCGGATGAATCATAGGCTATGATTATCTGTTTATTTGATCAGTTGAACTCTGAAACCGAGAAACACCTCTGGACATAATAAGGATGACAACTCTTACCTTATGTTCAAGAGCAAGCATCGAGCGACAAAGGAATTAGGAAATGCACACTTGTCCCTAAGGACAAGTGGGAGACTGAAGGAAATAATGCCCTTGGTCCAAGTATGCATTCAATGTTAAGTCTAATAAATGCGGTTCAGTATTAATTAACAAGTTAATAATTCAGTGAGATCAAGTGAGCTGAATGCCTAGCTAGAGGCCGCTTCAGTTCAAGTGGAATTAATGATATTAATCCACAACTTACTCTTGACTGAACCCGTAGGGTCACACAAATAGTACGTAAACGGATCAAGTATTAAATGGCATTAAATACTCTATCTATGGATATTCAGAATCGACGAATCTTGGTTTCAGTGGGAGCTGAGATCGTCACAAGCAAGAAATGAATACTCCTGAAACGATGATATTGCCGGAAACGAAAATATGGATCGTATCGGAAATATAAATATTATCCAAGTCGTAGATGTTGCCGGAAACGGAAACATGGTACGTATCGGAAAATATTATCGGAAATGGAAATATTGCCGGAATCGGAAATATTGCCGGAAACGGAAATATTGTCAGAATCGGAAATATTATCGGAATCGGAAAATAGTTCCGGAAACGGAAATATTAAATATTTGTTCGAAACGGAAATTAATTCCGGAATCGGAAATATTAAATATTGTTCGTATCGGAAATGAATTCCGGAACCGGGAATTTAATCGGAAGCGTATCGTACGAATAAGCATCGGACGAGGCCTTCCGGACGAAAGCCCAGCACGAAGCCAGGCCATCGCCCAGCAAGCAAAGACGCGCGCCAACGCCCAGCCCAAGGCAGCGCCAGGCCCACCGCAAGGCAGGCCCAGCGCGCCAAGGCAAGGCTGCCCAGCGTGGGCTGCGTGGGCCGAGCGCACGCGTGCGGGCGCCCTCGTGGCTCCGTGCGTGTGTGTTTTTGTCCATGCACAATTCCTAAATCTATTAGGATTTGGTGTATGATTAAATTCGTATTCTTATTAGGATTATTTAATTAATTAGAGTCCTTGTAGGATTCTAAGTTTAATTAAATCGTATCCTACTAGGATTCCAATTCCCTTTCCAAACCTCTATAAATGAGGGCCTAGGGTCATAATTTATAAACACGAATGAAGTATTCAAAGGGTAAGTTTTTGAAAGAAAATTCAGCCATACACTTGCACAATAATAGCCGAAAATTCCTAAGCACCTTAAGGGCGATTCTAGTTGGTTAATCTTGAGGCGGATCTGGACGTACTGTGGACTATCTACGGAGGGACGACACTTGGAGTCCTAAAGACTTGTTCTTGTTCGGTTCGGGCACAGCTAGGGAAGGCACGCTACAAAGTGTATGCATTTATACTATGCTAAATGATTATGTGTAAATAATATGCTTTCCTGGCTTTATGGTTTTTCCGCATGATTTATGTATTGTCATATGTATCATAACCTAACACGAGCCTCTTATTATTTTCATAATCTAAATTGCATGAACATGGTTAAATTTTACAAATTTGCAAAGAATTAAAGGGGTGATTAATTTCGTAATTAATTGCAAATTGCGTTTATTTAATTATATGTACGTAGTTTTTCGGCAGTTTCTTCGTTACTCATCCAAATCGAGTGATTTTTGTGTCAATTCCACATGTAAAAGGCATTCTAAAATTTTGACAAAAGTAATACTTTTCGGCCGAACCCAGAATTCCCAAATTCGAAGCCTAACTATGACTTTTCGGAGGTTTTAGTTTTTCGAACGCAAAAGTTTGTAAATTTAAGATGTTAAATTAAGTATTTGCGATTCTTGTTGATAAATCTTGAGTTTTTGATTGACCTACAGTATATGTTTAACAATTATGAATGCCTAGACTTGTTAATTATACAACCTAATTTGTAATTATGATTAATTTGTTGAAATTCGAATAATTTAGAATTGATTTGATTTTCATAATTAATTAATAATTTAATTAGGTATCCATGATTAAAATCCACCATAAAAATTGTTAATTTATGTTAAATTTTTAATTTTTATGACCTACATTTGAATCCATGATTAATCGGAAATTAATTGATTAAAAAATCTTCGATTTTTCGCCCTAAAATTATGAAATTAATATGTTTTATTAATTCGTCATTAATTTTAAATTAAAAATTTTAAATTTTTATGAAAACGCTCATGAATGTTGCACGCACAAAGCAATGGAAGCTACGTGTTACCCTTAAGGGGTGTTGCATAGTGCGGGCACGCGACGACGAGCAAGGGAGCTCGTCGCCCGTGCGGTACGAATGCAGCGAGCAACAAAGCGTGGCGCGCGCGCGAAGCAAAGGAGCTGGCCGTGTATGCTATGTGATGGGCGAGGGCGAGGTGCAAGGCAAGCGAGCAGTCGCGTGTGGGAAGCAAGCGAGCTGCGCCACAGCGCGTACTGCCGCGCGCAGCGAGCGCTGGCCCGCGTGCAGCGAGCGCTGGCCCGCGTGCAGCGAGCGCTGGCCCGCATACAGCGAGCGCTGGCCCGCGTGCAGCGAGCGCTGGCCCGCGTGCAGCGAGCGCTGGCCCGCGTGCAGCGAGCGCTGGCCCGCGTGCAGCGAGCGCTGGCCCGCGTGCAGCGAGCGCTGGCCCGCGTGCAGCGAGCGCTGGGTCGCGCAGGCTCGCGTGCAGTGCCTTGCGAGGGTGAGCAGCAGCAGACGCGACACAGCACAGAGGCTACGCGCATCGTGGCCAGCGATGGCTGCGTGTGCGTGTGGCCTATGGCTGTGCGTTGCGTGGTGATGTGCGTACCTGGTGTTACGATTAAATCGTTTTAAATTTTAATTTGAGATTTTCAGTTCATGTAATTTTAATTAATTTTAAAATTAATAATTTAAATTGTTTTCTTGGATTTTAATTTTGAAATTATAATTATTATAAATTTTAATTTATTCTAATTATTTTACTAAAATTAAAAACCTTGATTTAATTTAAATCCAACTGAAAAATAAATTAAATAAGTGGATTCAATTATAAATTTATATGAGCTTTAAATTTTAATTAAATTTGTATGTTTCCAGTTAGACTAGAAATACATTTTTATGTTTAAAATTAGTAAAGCATATGAATTTATTGGTTTAAGTGGGAGCAATTTTAGTCATAAACTCTTGATTAGGTTTAAAAATCCTTTAAGGTTAAACAACTTGATAAAATTAATAAGGATTGAATAATTGGTAGATTATTGGTGCCCTTAATTAATTGCTGCAAATATTTATGTGATGCATACAATGTGTTTTAACTAACCAATTATGTGGGCCATTCATGATAATGAATGGATTAATGGTATATATATTTTATATGTACTGTTTTGCAGGTTATGAAGTGACTAGTATGGCCCAAATAGGATAGAAAATATGGTCTGCGTACCATTAATTTGAATGTAATTGGTCTAAAGCACCAAATTTGTTTTTCAATTCAAATATGGTCTGCGTACCATCAAATAGTTGTAATTAGTTTAATTATAGCTTATCCTACTTGAAGAAAATGGCGCATCCCACGGTGAAATTCAAGACGGAGTTTCCAATCCATTTTCAAGACGGACTTGAAGTTGAAGCTTCAAGATGAAGTCGGGCCATACTAGATCACATTTATCTTATGCATGCTTTAAGTTATTTATTGCTATTAAATATGTCTTAAATATGCATGAGATCAAAGCTTGATTATGTTGCATGATTAAGGATTTTAGTTCATTTAAAATCTAACCAACATAGTAAGAGCCTTAAGTTCCAAACTTAAAAATTGAGTTAAAAGGTGCCATGCCAAAATAACACTTACTTGGATATCCTTTACATCGATCTTAGTAATAGTTTTCCGCCATAGCGAGGTGTTACTTATCGATACTAAACGGGTAAGGTACACAAATAATTGTGAGTACATGTTAGTTTTGGTGAAACTCAACGATATAAGTAAGGAGTCCTTTTATGTCGTGGCAACATCGATAGGTTTACTTAATAAGTTCTTAGACGTACCTATCAACCAAGAGTAGTTTCTAGACTATTAGCAAAAGGCTTTTGCTTACCTAAAAGATTTTAGAATTGAGTCTAAATACATAATGTGCTTAATTCTTCAATGGGTTTTAGGATCTTGGAATCATTTTATTCACACCTGCCGGAACACATAACTTGAATAAAATGCTTAATGAACATTGAATTATGCATGTATGCTAGAATTTAAGTTTATTAAGAGAAACTGTGAATGATTATTTTATTCTTTTTCAATTGTAGTTTTAATTATGGCAAACAACAATCAAAACATCATCATGGGTTCTGAGCTTATGGTCAAGCTGAACCTAACAAATTTTCTTGAATGGGAAGCTAAGCTAGTTGAAATAGTCAGACTCAATGGACTTGAGTATGTACTGTTACATCCCATGCCAAGCTACTTTTCCAGAGACATGACCCTTGAAAGATTTTCCGCCTGGGATGCGGATCTCAAAAAGGTTATGAGTCTCATGCTGAATAATATCCTTGATGAATGGGCTAGAAGGTTTGTAGCTTATGAACCTTTTACGCTCATCAAGGATCTGAGGGATATCTGTCGTGGAAGCACGGAGGACAAGGACCTGAACGTCCATGAGTTGATTGAATCAATGTCTGGTCTAAAGGTTAGTTCTCCCAACAGGTGTTATAGGATGGAAGTCCAAGAAACACATGTTCAGCTCCTTCGCACTAAACAAAGGGTAGGCGTCCCACTAAGATTCCATGTGGATCTTATGCATTCATATTTCGATCGCCTAAGTCTGCTAGGAACACCAATAAGCGAAAGGATGGCAGTCTCTATCTTGCTCAATTCACTGCACAGTGGGTTTGGTCGCTTCAAGCAACTATACCTAAGTGAACCAAGAGAAGAAACAGTTGCAGAATTTGTTCACCTTGTCAGAAAGGCTGAGATAATACTGGACTGTGAAGCCAAAGATTTACTCAAGGCTAAAGGGAGACCGTTCAAGAAAAGTGGAAAGTCCAAGGGCAATGCTAAATCAAAGCAGGACAAGTCCACATCAAGCTGTCTTTATTGTGATGGAATAGGCCATTACAAAAGAGAATGTCCAAAGCTAAAGGAAGATCAGAAGAACGGAACAGTCGTTCCATCTTCAGGTATTTTCGTTATAGACTGTATACTTGCTAATTCAACTTCTTGGGTATTAGATACAGGTTGTGGCTCACACTTATGTTCCAATTCACAGGGACTAAGAAGAAGTAGAAAGTTAAGCAAGGGTGAAGTCGACCTACGAGTGGGAAATGGAGCACGGATTGCTGCATTAGCTGTAGGAACTTATTATTTGTCGTTGCCCTCTGGGCTAGTTTTGGAACTGGAAGAGTGTTTCCATGTTCCAAGTCTTACTAAAAAACATCATTTCTGTTTCTTGCTTAGATGCTAAGGGATTTTCCTTTTTAATAAAAGACAATAGTTGTTCGTTTTATTTTAAAGAGATGTTTTATGGATCTGCTAGATTAGTCAATGGACTTTATTTATTAAATCACGACAAACAAGTTTATAACATAAATACTAAAAAGGCCAAAAAGGATGATTCAGATCTCACCTATTTGTGGCATTGTCCATTAGGCCATATTAACTTGAAACGCATTGAAAGACTTCAAAAGGAAGGAATTCTAGAACCATTTGACTTAGAGGATTATGGTAAGTGCGAATCATGTTTACTTGGCAAAATGACAAAGCAACCTTTCTCTAAAGTTGGAGAAAGAGCAACTGAACTATTGGGTTTAATCCATACAGATGTATGTGGACCAATGAGTACAAATGCTAGAGGTGGTTTCAGCTACTTTATCACTTTCACTGATGACTTCAGTAGATATGGTTATGTCTACCTAATGAAGCATAAGTCTGAATCCTTTGATAAATTCAAGGAATTTCAGAGTGAAGTAGAGAATCAATTAGGCAAGAAGATTAAGGCACTGCGGTCTGATAGAGGCGGTGAATATCTGAGCTATGAATTTGATGACCATCTTAAAGAATGTGGAATTCTATCAGAATTGACTACTCCTGGAACACCACAATGGAACGGTGTGTCGGAACGGAGGAACAGAACCTTGCTAGACATGGTTAGATCAATGATGGGTCAGGCCGAACTTCCAATAGAATTTTGGAGACATGCACTAAATACAGCCGGACTCACTATAAATAGAGCTCCGTCTAAAGCTGTTGAAAAGACTTCATATGAGTTATGGTTTGGAAAGCCTCCAAAAGTGTCTTTTCTTAAGATTTGGGGATGTGAAGTATACGTCAAACGATTAATTTCAGACAAACTTCATCCAAAATCTGACAAATGTATCCTTGTGGGCTATCCAAAGGATACAAAGGGGTATTACTTCTACAATACATCTGAGAACAAGGTGTTTGTTGCTCGAGATGGTATCTTTTTGGAAAAGAATCACATTTCCAAAATGACACGTGGGAGAAAAGTAGACCTCGAAGAAATTCGAGTCGAACAACAAACTCTAGAGAATGCTCAAGATGACATTCAGGATGAAACTCAGAGATCTTTAGAAGTTTCTGGTGAGATTCATGGACAATCTAGAGATGTAACCCCGCGTAGATCGCAGAGATATAGATCTCAACCGGAAAGGTACTTAGGTATTTTGACGAACGAGAGCTATGATGTTCTATTACTTGAAAGTGATGAACCTGCGACTTACAAGCAAGCTATGACGAGCCCTAGCTCCAAGCAATGGCAAGAAGCCATGCAATCTGAATTAGACTCCATGTCTGAAAACCAAGTTTGGGATTTGGTCGATTTGCCAGATGGCTACCATGCCATTGGAAGCAAATAGGTTTTCAAACTGAAAAAGGACAAGGATGGGAAACTTAAAGTTTTCAAAGCTAGATTGGTTGCAAAAGGTTACAGGCAAGTCCACAGTGTGGATTACGACGAAACCTTTTCACCAGTTGCAATGCTAAAGTCTATTCGGATAATGTTAGCAATCGCTGCATATTACGATTATGAAATATGGCAGATGGATGTCAAAACCGCTTTCTTAAACGACGTTTTAACAGAAACTGTGTTTATGACACAGCCTGAGGGTTTTGAAGATCCAAAGAATGCTAAAAAGGTATGCAAGCTAAAGAAATCAATCTACGGATTGAAGAAGGCATCCAGGAGATGGAATATACATTTTGATGAAGCAGTCAGTGACTTTGGTTTCATCAAGAACGCAGACGAATCTTGTGTATACAAGAAGGTCAGTGGGAGCAAAATTGCTTTTCTAGTATTATATGTCGATGACATATTACTTATCGGAAATGACATTCCTATGTTGAACTCTGTCAAGATTTGGCTTGGGAAATGTTTTTCGATGAAGGATCTAGGAGAAGCACAGTACATATTGGGCATCAAGATTTACAGAGATACATCTAAAAGGATGATTGGACTTAGTCAAAGCACTTATATCAATAACGTGCTTGATAGGTTCAAGATGGCAGACTCCAAGCGAGGCTACCTACCCACGTCTCATGGAATAACTCTAAGCAAGACTCAGTGCCCAAAAACACTTGATGAGCGTAGACGAATGAATGGGATTCCATATGCATCATTGATTGGTTCAACAATGTATGCTATGATATGTACATGCCCGGATGTTGCGTACGCACTCAGTGCTACGAGCAGATACCAGTCAGACCCAGGAGAGGCACATTGGACTGCTGCCAAGAACATTCTGAAGTACTTGAAAAGGCACAAAGATGACTTCCTGGTCTATGGTAGAGATGATGAATTAATTGTTAAAGGCTATACGGACGCAAGTTTCCAAACCGATAAAGATGATTTCAGATCACAGTCTGGGTTTGTCTTCTGCCTCAACGGAGGAGCAGTAAGCTGGAAAAGTGCTAAGCAAAGCACCATTGCGGATTTTACAACTGAAGCGGAGTACATTGCTGCACATGAAGCAGCAAAGGAAGCTATATGGCTAAGGAAGTTCATAGGTGAACTTGGTGTAGTCCCCTCCATTAAAGGACCAATAGCCCTGTATTGTGATAATAACAGAGCTATTTGTAGACACCTACTTTTGTCCCCATTCCCAAAAGGGAAAGGTTCGATGATGAAAACGTAAATCTCCACTTGACAACGCATCTCCTATGAAATAAACGAATCTCAATTCCCCTTTTCATTTCACCCGAAACCTGCTATTTATGGAAACCTTCTAAAAATAGTAACTGCCGTAAAAGGTAGCTTCTAAAAGTGGCAAATCATAAAAGATAGAAACCTGTCAGAATTAGGTGTTGCATTCCAACATAAATCCTAAATGAGATAGAAAACTACGAGAATCCTATTCCTAATATGATTCGGAAATAAGAGTTACGTATTAATTGAAAACAGCCCAGACCCTATTTTCAACGCCTGGCTCTGGGCGCCGAAATCTTCGGCGCCAAAGCCTGGGCGCTGAAAATACCTGGGTACGTGTTTTTTCCTAATTCTTTATGGATTAGAACTCTGCAATTCTATCTTTCCACGAACTCTTCCCTATAAATAGACCCCTAAATTCGACGTGAAAACAACACGACAACACATAAGTATATTGTGAGTATTGACTCCAACCCTTAGCCTAAGCCTCTCGCTGCGAAACTGTTCATGCGTTCTGTCGCAATCGATCCATAAATCGAACAGAACGTATCCTGTCCCATAATTGAGATTCGTTAAATAAAAAGGAGAAATAGCAAAGTCAAAGTGGTTAGTTTACTGAGAACCGTGACGCACCTCTCAAGGGTGCGTCGTAATGTGTCCCTTTTCGATGATTTAACTGCTTTCCTCGCCCTTTTTATGAACTGTTAAACTAACCTAATCTGATTGTCCTATCACGCCTAACAAATATAATATTTTTGGGAAATCGGATTATCATGCTAGGTCCCTTAATGCTATTTAAATCAGATAATCACGATCGAATTAGTATTATATGTTGCATATTGCTAAAATCAATTCAGATTAGTTTAATAGTTAACGCATGTCCATTCAATTATTTATGCTGAGCTAGTAAGGATATCCTGCCTCTAGAGTTATCGACGAGCGAAGTACTCCTCTCGGTAGTTACAGTCCCCCGAACCCTCAATCTCTACCTTGCGGGTGTATGTTGAGAGATCCCCACACCAGGGATCACAAGGGAACCTACGGCCGTCGTGGTCAAACATAATTGCACTCCCTTTATGTCACGATAACCGGGTTTTGTCAGTTTTTCTCATTGTCCTTAAAAACTGAATGGCGACTCCTATATTACTAGTCAATTGGGTGTTAACTCACAGGAAATCCAATTACACTTGATTGAATAAAAAGAATCGTCACACCCACGAGGGACGAGGTCACGCATTAGCTTCGTGCTTTTTCGACCCCCCTCACAGTGGCGACTCCACTGGGGATAGTGAAGGAAATACTCGTGCTTGTAGGTAATCAAAATAGCCGAAGGGTGAAACGATCCTACCCCACGTTTATTTCCCCATCAAGTTGGGACGACCTGAAAATCAGCATATTAATGTGAACGGGCAGAACCACATAACGAATCTCGGCTCCCTCGGGAGTTGGGACTAAGGATACCTTTTTTCGCCAATAGGGGGGTGCATACGCCGCGCATGTTTCCCACTCGGTACTTGTGCAGGTAGTACACCTATCCCGAACCCAATCGCTCGCCCATTAGGTCCCTCTCGCCTGCATACCCCCTTGGGTTGCACTTGCGGGTTGGCCTCTTGAGCGAAATTCGTCTGTTGAAGACACTACCTCGACCGGGGCATGTGTTGGATCTACGATAGAAGCGGTACCAAGCCAGGCGCAAATACTACCCATAGAAGCCTATCATAAACTACGTGACATATTTAATTTTCAAATCCATGTTTGTAATGTAGTTACGTGTAGCGAACTATGTGACTATGTTATGATTGTGCGTACGAATAATGCTAGACAAATAATGCTAGAAAACCAACGACCTTAAAAATTGCCCAAACATTCATAAACCAATTGGCCAAAGAGTTATACCAAAATACGTGTTCCGCAAGCCCGAACGATCGCCAAAAAAATAAGCGACGCTCGGGATGGCCTGTAACGAATCCCACAAACACTGCACAACGCGTAAAGGACGTTATAAGGCAAGCACGCAAAATTGAAGTCGCAAAAACAAAAGTAGACGCAAACAGAAAACGAGAACCAGCCAGGGACACATTTTCAACTGTTAGGTTATGATACATATGACAATTCATAAATCATGCGGAAAAACCATAAACCCAGGAAAACATATTATTTACACATAATCATTTAGCATAGATTAGATGCATACTCTTTGTTGCGTGCCTTCCCTAGCTGCGCCCGAACCGAACAAGAACAAGTCTTTAGGACTCCAAGTGTCGTCCCTCCGTAGATAGTCCACAGCACGTCCGGATCCGCCTTAAGATTGACCAACTAGAATCGCCCTTAAGGTACTATTATTTTCGGCACTTTATAGGCAAATGTGTGACTGAATTTTTTTCTCAAAAACTCACTTTGAATACTTTGAAACTTGTGTTATAAATTGTGAGCCCTAGCCTCATATTTATAGCGGTATGGAAAGGGAATCGAAATCCTATTCAGATACAAATTAACTAAACCTAGAATCCTACAAGAACTCTAATTTAATTAATTTATCAATTAGAATTAGGAATTTAATCATTAACCGAACTCTGCATGTTTTAGGAAACGTGCACGAACACAAACACTTGCACACACACGCACCGCAGCCACGATGGGCCCCATGCGTGCGCGCGAGCAGCAGCCCACTCAGCGCCCGCGCGCGCTGCGCGCTGCGCGTGCTGTGCGCGCTGTGCGCTGCGCGTGCTGTGCGCGCTGTGCGCTGCGCGTGCTGTGCGCGCTGTGCGCGCTGCGCGCTGCGCGCAGCCTGCTGGGCCTGGCCTTGCGCTGGGCCTGGCGTGGCTGTTTGTGCGGCGCGCTTGGCTTGCTGGGCGATGGCCTGGCTTCGTGCTGGGCCTCGTCCGGCAGGCCTCGTCCGATGCTTATTCGTACGATGCGCTTCCGATTAAATTTTCCGATTCCGGAATTCATTTCCGATACGAACAATATTTAATATTTCCGATTCCGGAATTAATTTCCGTTTCGAACAAATATTTAATATTTCCGTTTCCGGAATTATTTTCCGATTCCGGTAATATTTCCGATTCTGACAATATTTCCGTTTCCGGCAATATTTCCGATTCTGGCAATATTTCCATTTCCGATAATATTTTCCGACACGTACCATGTTTCCGTTTCCGGCAACATCTACGACTTGGATAATATTTATATTTCCGATACGATCCATATTTCCGTTTCCGGCAATATCATCGTTTCCGGAGTATTCATTCCTTGCCTGTGACGATCTTAGCTCCCACTGAAACCAAGATCCGTCGGTTCCGAATATTCATAGATGGAGTATTTAATGCTATTAAATACTTGATCCGTTTACGTACTATTTGTGTGACCCTACGGGTTCAGTCAAGAGTAAGCTGTGGATTAATATCATTAATTCCACTTGAACTGAAGCGGCCTCTAGCTAGGCATTCAGCTCACTTGATCTCACTGAATTATTAACTTGTTAATTAATACTGAACCGCATTTATTAGACTTATCATAGAATGCATACTTGGACCAAGGGCATTATTTCCTTCAGTCTCCCACTTGTCCTTAGGGACAAGTGTGAATTTCCTAATTCCTTTGTCGCTCGATGCTTGCTCTTGAACATAAGGTAAGAGTTGTCATCCTTATTATGTCCAGAGGTGTTCCTCGGTTTCAGAGTTCAACTGATCAAATAAACAGATAATCATAGCCTATGATTCATCCGAGCACGGCCATGCATTTCACAGTTTCTAGCTCTCCGAGTGGCCTTGTACAACTTTTAAGCATCTCATCCCGATTTATGGGAGGACAATCCCAATCTTGCGATCTTGAGATTAGACTTCGTTTGATAGGTGATTACCTGAGCGTTGCCTTTATAGCCTCCTTTTACGGTGCGACGGTTGGTCAACGTCAAAGCAACCAGTTCTCAAACAAGTAATCTTCAAATCACTCAGGTATTGAGGATTTAGTGTCTAATAATTTAATGAAATTTACTTATGACAGACTTTCATCTCTTACAGTAAAGTTTCATAGGTCTCGTCCGATACTAGTCTTCCCAAAGTAAGTATCTATGCAAATGATTATGACATTGCCATGTCCACATAGTTCAAGAAACGGAACTACTAGTCATCTTGCATTCTAATTGTCTAACGTTTTCTATGCGTCCAATTTTATAGAAAACTCCGATTAGGGACCATTTTCAACCTTTGACATTCAAGTTCACTTGATAGACATTTCTTAGTCACAGGACTGGTCCTGACAGTCTATCTTGAATATATCGTCAAATTGAAGGGACTCATCATTTAATACTAAACCAAGATTAAATGGAATATGAAAACACATTTCATATATGATAAATGTTCAACCCCAATGTTTTACAACCATGGGCCTCTAACCCATCTTTAAAACATTTCATGGAATTCAAAGCTATGTTTGATTTCCAGTGCTACAACGTGAGTGTTACTTCTCACTTGTTGCATAGGTTTAGTTATCATGCTTTGCCAATCTTAATATCCTTTTCATCGAATGTTCTTCGAGATATGATGATAAGATCTTTTGAGTTTGTTTATTATGTGATCTAGTCTTTCTTACTTCGATAGTGGTTCTACGCATTTTGCAATGAAGAATCATCAAGTTAGCAGACATATGATCCACCCAAGTTCAATGAAGAACTCATTAATATAAACAACTCTGTTTTATTGCTTCTTAGGCAATAAGTACTTTTACTTCAACTGTTTAGGTTGCTAGTGATGCTTTGTTTGGATTTGCTTATCCAAGCAGTTCACAGATATGTGGAAGACTTTCCAGCTATATCTTAGAACATATTTAATTTCCCACGTAACAACTCATGGTCTTCAATCCATGTTGCCATTTCAAAACACGATGCTCTTTAGCTCGTCCTTGTCAATGGTTAACTCCAAAGGGTCTTGCTTGATCCTTTGCCAGTGTTTATGCGTGTAGCATCAATATTTAGCATATCTTTATTTCCTTGAATCAAGAAGTAATCCTATGTACCTTTTCAGGTACCATAAATTTTTCTTGATCTCAATCTAATTGGTCTTCACTTAGATCAATAGAGATTGGTATATGTTCGTCATGCCTAAAGTCATACGATACGTTTTTGGCGATCCTCATATTATATCATACATGATAAATTCTTTTGTAGAATAATTCCCAATTGAATTCTATTCATGTAACTTTAGCTCATTCAATTTCAGTAGATACTGAATCCAGCTAAATTCTTTGACATATAATATAGGTGAAGAATCTCATTAGATTCTTTGATGTTAACTTAGTAAATGCTTATACATAGTTCAAACATCCTTTACTTAGATTTATTCACATGGGTCGAATATCTCCAATGGAGACTTTCGTGTTTGATTTAGTAAATGCCATTACTTAATCCAAAATAATATCATAAGATCTTTGTAAATAGATCTTAATACCCAGTATGTACTAAGTTTCGCCATGGTCCATTATTGATGAATAATTTCAAATCTAAGTCATTAGCATTTGAATGTTATTTCACAATAGAGAGATATGTGTGTGATACACATAGGACCAATTAAGTTTTAAGTACTCCCACTAAACTTCTTATATATCTATAAGAATCATGTATATTTTATGAAACTAAAATACTTATTAGTTTCACTAAAATACAGTTCCAATTCCCAATTGCTTGCTTAAATCTGTACTTAGATTTTATAAGCTAGCTTTCCTTTTCAAGCATTTATTTGGATCCACAAACTCTATGACATACCATGTACATATTGTATTCCATCATTTGATTGAGGAATACGTTTTGTCATCCAATTGCCATATGTACCAATATGCAATCATTGCTTGAATTATAGACTTAAGCATTACGATTTTGCATGAGGTTTCAACACAATCCATGCCATGAATTTGCTTGTAACCTTTAGCAACTAATCTAGCTTTGTGTGTGAACACAATTCCATGTTTGATGGTTTTTATCCTTAAAACAAACTTGCAACCAATAGGTGTGAAACTATTCTTGCAAATCAACAAAATTTCAATTTTGTCATCAAAACATTGAGTATGTTTTATGGCCTCTAACCATTTAAAACATTTGAGTCTATATATGGCCTCTAACCATTTTAGGGAATCTGGGTTTCGTCATAGCTTTCTTACAAGTCACAAACTCATTAATCTACATGATAATAGTTTGACTGCAAGTTGTAGGTTTCTTCACTATTTAATAGAAGAATCTCATAGTTTCATTGACCTGATCTCTATGTTTCTTCACTATCTAATAGAAGAATCTCATAGTTTCAGTGACTTGAATTCTATGCCTACTTGGGTATAGAACATCAAACAATAGAATATCAATAGCCACTTGAAAGTCCTTTGAATATTATGTTCTCCTTGAAGCACTTGTAAAGTCTTCTAAGAGATATCTATTCTTTAAAGCCACTTCTAAAGTCCTTAAAGAATAAGTTCGGATTTTCTGAAGCACTTCGAAAAGCCTCCGGAATGTCCGTTTATGTTTGTTGTTCGCCTCGAAAACTTTCGAGGTCTATTTTCTCCCACTTGTCAATTTGGAAACGAATCTCCAAAAGGACATTATTTCGAGCAAACAAACATTATGTTCTCAAAAATTCGTGGTAGAAACAATACCCTTGTGTCTCATTTGAATAAATCACAATGAAACATATATCTATACTTGGACCTTAGTTTGTTGAATAACAAACACTAAGCTCCCACTGAGTTTAAGAACTCTTTAGATATATTATGAAAAGATATTCTGAAATTACTTTTCAATAGCTTTGACGAATTTGGTTTAGTTTGGTGGTAGTTGAGCATTTTATTTTAGAAATTATAGGAAAAGTCTTTATGATCCATCATTGATTGAATCAAGTACTAATCGACTTCGATCATTCCAACTTAGATATGCCATATCTTATGGAGCTAGATTGTGAAATTACAACACACAATCATTGATGATCATATTTGGTCTCAAGTAATCATCAACATGATCTAACCTAGATCTTTATGATTTCTTGCCAAGTGGATTTTATACTTCTGAATCTTTGAACTAGCCAAACAGATTCAACTTATATCACATTTGAGTAAATAAACCTATATTCACTCAAATCCATGTGAAATAATAAAGTCATAAAATCTTTCTTTAGCTTTGAACTCTATCGTCTAGGCGTTCTAACAATAGTTCATATCTTTTGTTACTTTCAACAAGTAAGACTTGCTTGTCTTAAGTTGATCTAGAAATCAACCAACTTTCAAAAGTCCATTAAAATAGAGCTTTTGAATGTTAACTTGTTGATATGGTCTAAGCAACAATGCCAAAGATTAGTGGAACTCAAATCAAGGGGTTGATTTGAACCTAGTAAAGTTCTTTAAAGAGTTGTTTGTTTTAATCAAGCATATTGACTCATTCTGTAAATGACCATTTCATTCAAATGAACAATTAATCAAGCATTGTTTTTGTTCTTCTGAATGTGAGTGTTTCTGTGTTTGAAGCAGAAATTTAGGTATGCTGATTATGGAACAAAATAGCCATTAAGTTCCAGCCTTTGAAAGGACTTAAAACAAACTAGATGACCCTACAACTAATGTAGCATTGCCATGCTTCATTTCCCACTTGTAGGTCATTAGTGTATCCTAGCTTCCATTGTTTGAGTTATTATCGAAGTAAGAACCTCAAGCGGTATATGATACCAAGGAAGTTTGATTGCTAGGTTTACTTCTCTTTAAACATAAACTTATAGGTAGAAACGGAATCGTAAATTCCTTTCATGTGTTCCTTTGTTTTCCTATTTCTTGTACCCTTTCTTATAGTCTTAAGAATTGAATTCTTTAGTGTTGACTTTTATACTTTGTTAGACATGTCCAATGTCACCAACAAGGTTCTTTACCATTTTAATTTATGTTGAATATTTTGTTTCAACTAGATGATCTTACCAGAAGCTTCTAAAGTTCTCTAAGCATCGATCTATTCGAATGTCTAGGGACTAGACTCATTCGAGAATTAAATGGACAAAGATATTAGGTTGTTAACCATTGGTAAAGCTGAGCGTATTAAACTCAATGCTTCATGATTTCAAAACTACAGTGTATTTTGAATTCACAAGCACCAATTGGTTTGCCATTCGATTTTGATATTCGAAAACAACCATAAAAGTCGATATAAGAAACGTACATTTTAAATTGCTCACTTTCTCTCTTTTCCGTGAATCGTTCTTGGATTCACTACCAATCGAGGAAATTTACTGTTACCTTTCTAAAAGGATTTACTGCAGTGCAAGATATTTAATTATAAACAATAATTAAAACATACATTGAAGCATGCAAAGTCTAAACATTTATCATGAATAATAACTTGAAATTAAAGCAACCATGCAATTCAAACAAGTTATTAGCATTTTATTCGATTTTATTGTTCCGGCAGGTGTGAATAAAATGATTCCAAGACCCTAAAATCATTGAAGAACTAAGCACAGTTTGTCGACTTAATCCTAAAACATCTTAGGTAAGCAAAAGCCTTTTGCTAATAGTCTAGAAACTACTCTTGGTTGATAGGTACGTCTAAGAACTTGTTAGGTAAACCTATCGATTTTGCCACGACATAAAAGGACTCCTTACTTATATCGTTGAGTTTCACCAAAACTAACATGTACTCACAATTATTTGTGTACCTTGCCCCTTTAGGACCAATAAGTAACACCTCGCTGAGCGAAAACTATTACTAGATTGATGTAAAGGATATCCAAGCAAGTGTATATTTTGGCATGGCACCTTTTAACTCAATTTTTAAGTTTGGAACTTAAGGCTCTTACTATGTTGGTTAGATTTTAAGTGAACTAAAATCCTTAATCATGCAACATAATCAAGCTTTTGATCTCATGCATTTTAAGACATATTTAAAAGCAATAAATAACTTATAACATGCATAAGATGAATGTGATCTAGTATGGCCCGACTTCATTTTAAAGCTTTAACTTCAAAGTCCGTCTTGAAAATCTCCGTGGGAGGCACCATTTTCTTCAAATAGGATAAGCTATAACTAATTACAACTATTTGATGGTTCGCAGACCATATTTGAATTGAAAAATAACTTTGGTACTTTAGACCAATTACATTCAAATTAATGGTACGCAGACCATATTTTCTATCCTATTTGGCCATACTAGTCACTTCATAACCTGCAAAACAGTACATATACAATATATACCATTCACCCATTCATTATCATGAATGGCCCACATAGCTGGTTAGTAAAACACATTATGCATCACGTAAACATTTGCAGCAATTAATCAAGGGCACCAATAATCTACCAATTATTCAGTCCTTATTAATTCTAATCAAGTTGTTTTAACCTTAAGGATTTGTAGACCTAATCAAGAGTTTATGACTAAAAAGCGCTCCCACTTAAACCAATAAATTCATATGCTTTACCAATTTTAAACATAAAAATGTATTTCTAGTCTAACCGGAAACATACAAATTTAATTAAAATTTAAAGCTCATATAAATTTATAATTGAATCCAAAAAGTTTAATTTAATTTCAGTCGCATTTAAATTAATTCATGATTTTAATTTTAGTAAAATAATTAGAATAAATAACATTTATTATAATTATAATATTCAAAATTAAAATCCAAGAAAATAATTTAAATTATTAATTTTAAAATTAATTAAAATTACGTGAACTGAAATTTTCAAATTAAACATTCAAAACGATCTAATCGTAACGCAAACACCCTACGCGTAGCACGCCCATGGGCCGCACGCACACAGCCATCGCTGGCCATGCGCGCGCAGCCCATGCGCTCGTCGCATAGCTGCTGCATCCCTATCGCAAGCCTCCGCACGCATTGGTGCTCGCTGCGCGCGCCAGCGCTCATCGCACGCGGGCTATCGCTCGCAGTGCGCGCGCGACATCGCTCGCTGGGCGCGCGACATCGCTCGCTGGGCGCGCGACATCGCTCGCTGGGCGCGCGAGCCATCGCTCGCTGGGCGCGCGACATCGCTCGCTGGGCGCGCGAGCAATGCTAGGCGCAGCGCTCGTGGCACGCGAGCTTGCGCTCGCTGCGCGCGAGGCTGCGCGCTCTTGTGCGAGGCAGCGCGCGTTGTGGCGCAGCTCGCTTGCTGCCCACACGCGACTGCCTTGGCTCGCCCTACGCCCATGCCCATTCGTCCATTGGTCGTGGCACACGACACAAGGCAGGGCTGCTGCCTTGTGCTCGTGCACTACGCCCTTGCTCATTGCATTCGTGCCGCACGGGCGACGAGCTCCCTTGCTCGTCGTCGCATGCCCGCATTATACAACACCCCTTAAGGGTAACACGAAGCGTCCATTGCTTCGTGCGTGCAAGTTATATGAACGAATCGCATAAAAATTTAAAATTTATATTTAAAATTAATGACAAATTAATAAATAATATTAATTTCATAATTTTAGGGCGAAAAATCGAAAATTTATTATCCAATTGATTTCCGATTGTTATGGATTCAAGTCTAGGTCATAAAAATTTAAAATTTATCATAAATTTACAATTTTTATGGTGGTTTTTAATCATAGGTTTCTAATTAAATTACAATTAATTATGAAAATCAAATTAATTCTAAATTATTCTAATTTTCAACAAATTAATCATAATTACAAATTAGATTGCATAATTAACAAGACTAGGCATTCAAACTTGTTAAACATATGCAGTAGGTCAATCAAAAATTCAAGATTTATCAACAAGAATCGCAAATAGTTAATTTAACATCTTAAATTTACGAAATTTTGCATTCGAAAAACTAAACCTTCGAAAAGTCATAGTTAGGCTTCGAATTTGAGAATTCTGGGTTCGGCAGAAAAATACTATTTTTGTCAAAATTTTAGAATGCCTTTTACATGCGGAATTGACACAAAAATCACTCAATTCGGATGAGTAACGAAGAAACTGCCGAAAAACTGCGTACGTATAATTAAATAAACGCAATTTGCAATTAATTAACAATTACGAAAATTAATCACCCCTTTTAATTCTTGCAAATTTGTAATATTTAACCATGTTCATGCAATTTAGATTATGAAAATAATAAGGGGCTCTGATACCACTGTTAGGTTATGATACATATGACAATTCATAAATCATGCGGAAAAACCATAAACCCAGGAAAACATATTATTTACACATAATCATTTAGCATAGATTAGATGCATACTCTTTGTTGCGTGCCTTCCCTAGCTGCGCCCGAACCGAACAAGAACAAGTCTTTAGGACTCCAAGTGTCGTCCCTCCGTAGATAGTCCACAGCACGTCCGGATCCGCCTTAAGATTGACCAACTAGAATCGCCCTTAAGGTACTATTATTTTCGGCACTTTATAGGCAAATGTGTGACTGAATTTTTTTCTCAAAAACTCACTTTGAATACTTTGAAACTTGTGTTATAAATTGTGAGCCCTAGCCTCATATTTATAGCGGTATGGAAAGGGAATCGAAATCCTATTCAGATACAAATTAACTAAACCTAGAATCCTACAAGAACTCTAATTTAATTAATTTATCAAATAGAATTAGGAATTTAATCATTAACCGAACTCTGCATGTTTTAGGAAACGTGCACGAACACAAACACTTGCACACACACGCACGGCAGCCACGATGGGCCCCATGCGTGCGCGCGAGCAGCAGCCCACTCAGCGCCCGCGCGCGCTGCGCGCTGCGCGTGCTGTGCACGCTGTGCGCTGCGCGTGCTGTGCGCGCTGTGCGCGCTGCGCGCAGCCTGCTGGGCCTGGCCTTGCGCTGGGCCTGGCGTGGCTGTTTGTGCGGCGCGCTTGGCTTGCTGGGCGATGGCCTGGCTTCGTGCTGGGCCTCGTCCGGCAGGCCTCGTCCGATGCTTATTCGTACGATGCGCTTCCGATTAAATTTTCCGATTCCGGAATTCATTTCCGATACGAACAATATTTAATATTTCCGATTCCGGAATTAATTTCCGTTTCGAACAAATATTTAATATTTCCGTTTCCGGAATTATTTTCCGATTCCTGTAATATTTCCGATTCTGACAATATTTCCGTTTCCGGCAATATTTCCGATTCTGGCAATATTTCCATTTCCGATAATATTTTCCGACACGTACCATGTTTCCGTTTCCGGCAACATCTACGACTTGGATAATATTTATATTTCCGATACGATCCATATTTCCGTTTCCGGCAATATCATCGTTTCCGGAGTATTCATTCCTTGCCTGTGACGATCTTAGCTCCCACTGAAACCAAGATCCGTCGGTTCCGAATATTCATAGATGGAGTATTTAATGCTATTAAATACTTGATCCGTTTACGTACTATTTGTGTGACCCTACGGGTTCAGTCAAGAGTAAGTTGTGGATTAATATCATTAATTCCACTTGAACTGAAGCGGCCTCTAGCTAGGCATTCAGCTCACTTGATCTCACTGAATTATTAACTTGTTAATTAATACTGAACCGCATTTATTAGACTTATCATAGAATGCATACTTGGACCAAGGGCATTATTTCCTTCATCAACGCCCCTGGCTGGGCGCCAGAATTTCTAACGCCCACTGCTGGGCGCTGAAGTTGCTGCCTGGCCTTTTGGTCAGCACAGCAGCCTCGGTGCCCATGCATGAAGAAAATACGTAGCAAAAAAAATTTCGTGAAAAAAAATTGCTACGAGGGCGTATGAAAAGCACTCGATTCTAAAAGCGACTTGTAAAAAATAAAATAACTCTTTGTGTCGTTGTTAGGCCTCCTATGACGACAATGCTCGGCACCAAAAACCGAACATGCTAATTAAATGACCTTGAATGTCACATGGGCGAAGTATTCAAAAAATAATGTTCAAATAGAGTCTTCAAGGAAAAATAATGTTCGAATAAAATAAATAAATCCGAGTCTAGACTAGGCTATGCCAAAGTACAGTCTAAATCCTAAGTCTTAGTTGTCTTATCCATAAAATCGGTCCTAATACTTGGTGTCGTTCTGCAAGTTAAAAGGTTAAACCATATTGAGTCTCCCTTCCTAACATTTAAATCAATAAGCACCCATATGTAATTGTCATCCCTTGCTAAGAATCCACGGCCTCAATACTCTCTCACCAATAAAAAGAATATACTATAGTATTTGCAAAATGGAAACAGTCACATTCTGGAAATCATCCCCCATAGTCGCATAACCCCAAAGTGAACCTAAGGTGTCAATACCATTGGCAAGAAAAATTAATGGCCTCAAGGCTTATAATCACATTGGGTCACGACTATCATAGTCCTCTCGAGTCACTCACTCCTTGAAATACTATTAAGTACGGACTAAAAGATTTTCCATGAATGCAACATGACCAACCATGAAAATACCCAAATCGGCATACCAATAGGGCTACCATTGGGGTAAAGCAATACACACTAAGAGAGAAGCCGCACTAACGATTCTAGTCTTGCAAAAATAAAAATTCGATCTCCCCAATTAACTACCTTGCCAACAATAAACAAAATGGCGCATGACAAATGAACACCCAAGGGTTAAAATCTAAAGTGTCAACCTACAAAAGTTATGGTCCAATTAGCCTAAGTCTGAGAGTTGCTTGGTCAAGTATTATAGGCTTACGCCACGTCATTATTTTGAGTCTAGGCCACCTCCTTGTATTCATACACGGGTTATAATCAGAAAGATTAATGAAAGTTTGAGTCTAAATCACAACTTCCAATTAAATCCCAGAAACTGGAATCTGAAAAGAAACAAAAAATTACTTTCGATGTAATTCTTTCGTTAAAATTCAATAAGGTAAAAACAACATTTTGAATCTACGCTATTTGCATATTTTAAGAAACGACTAAATACGCTTGCAAAGTAAGAAAATTTAAAGGTCCACCCTAGGCCTACTAAAATTAAAGGTCCACTATAGGCCTACCAAACGAGGCTCACTCAGTCTCGCCTCGTGACTCAAAGACCACAACCATCTACCTTTTAGCCCAAATTAAAAATTGAAGAATTTATGTTGGGGAGGAATCCCAAGAAAAAAGAAAGAAAAAATAGAAAGAGAAAAGGGAGAGCGAAAAGAGCAAGCCAGGGAATACTTATCCCGTAGTGCAACATTTACCTAAGTAAACGAAGGAAAAGAATTGAGTCAACCAATCCAAATCATAAAATTCTATGATGTCTACCCTTTCCAATCCTTATGCTCTTAGACGCCTTCGCTCCGGGGTCCCTGTTCAGCTCATTTTAACCTATCCATGTTCTCATTGCCATGACCCAAGAAACCATTACCTCGACTCTTGTTCTTGAACTCGTTGTCAACCGCAAACCACGCACGGCCATTGACACGTGCGTCATACCCCTTATTTCCAAAACCTGCTCTTATACCACCATTAGCATAATGACCATATAACTTGTGTGGATACATCCTGTTGATATACCCTTGAGCCGTCCCCATGCTGCTCATTGGCCTTGGTTGATGTAAACTCGTGACACTAGCACGAAGCTGCAAATTGTGAGCCCTAGCAGATATAATCCTCATGCTTGACCAACACCTATACAAATTCTCCTATCTCATTCAACCCATCTTTCAAGCCGTCTTGAGTCACAAACAAAAAAAAAAGGAAACAAATGAAAAGTGCAAAAAAAATAATAAAATGTGAATAATAAAAAAGAAACTTTGCAAAAGCGCCTCTAAAGTTAGTCTAAAAAGAAAAATAAAGAAACATTTAGCGCACCAAAAAAAAGATCCGCCCAGAAATCATTTTCAGCGCCCACAGCTGGGCGCCGAAATCTTTAACGCCCCAGCCTGGGCGCTGAATCTCTCTGCTCGCCAAATTTTGTCCAGAAGTGCTCGTCATTTTATCCGCACATGCACGGAAAAATAACGAACACTTGGAGGGGTACAACACGTATTCAGATATACGTACCAAAAAAAAACACATGACAAAACTTTTGTGCAAATACATGTACTTAAAAAATAAAACAAAATTTTGGCTTACGGCAAGGCAGCAGATTTAAATAATAATAAACTTCACTTATTCTACCGTTTCAAATAATATGTTTCCACCTCAGAACATACTTGTTTAAAATCGGCATTCTAAGAAACCATTTTCTAGGATAAGAACTACGCAAGACCTGATTCCAAGTTAAATTTATTTAAGGCGGATACGTAGGCAATCCGTGATTCGGTCCAACCAATTTGCAACCAATATTAAAGCCTATAGGAATAACAAGAATAAGAAATAGAGTCCCTTATTGAAATTTAATTACTTGCAACCCAAGTCGAAGGAAAGATTTAAGTCAAAAGAAGAATCCAAAATTAATGAGCACACATCGAAAAATAATAAGGGCACATACCCTTGCCAGAAGGAGCACTCACACTCCTAGGCACTTAGCCAAGACTCAAAAGACCACTTTGCCTCAATTGAATGGGGGCTAGCGCAAGCGTCCATGACCTCTAAAGTACTCGACTTGACCCTCCCTAAAGCGAACTAACTCACTTAAAGACTTTCTTTCACCACTAGACATAGTCGTTCGCTTAAAGACCTTCTTTCACCACTAAGACACAGTCATAATCGCCAACAAGTAATAAGGGCAGTAAGCTTGCAATAAGGAGGATTGTTCTACGGCGTCGCCCCATCGTTCCTTCGAGCTCAGGGCACCCGTTCATGGTAACTCAAATGCTCGCGAACCCCCTTTGAAAAAAAATCAGACATTGTCAATAGGACTTGGCACTTAACCAAGGCTCACCCTACTCAGACATATGACACGGGCATCTAAAATCGAAATCTGAAAACATTATTAATGGGAAGACATAACAGTAACTGGGGGCTAAAAATTGAAATGAAAGAGATACGGAAGGAACTAAGTATACCTCGACCTTTTATACAGACATACACCAAGTAAATCTAAGTCAATTTGAAAACGGTTTATATTCCCACAATTTTGGAAAATATGGCCCTAAAAGCCTAAAGCACATGCCAAACGGGCACAAGTATATCTTGACGCCTGCACCCTGGCTTCCAGCAAATCCTTAGACAGCATTCCAAAAATCGTAACAGTATTTTGATTCACTCACGTAATCCTGTACGAACCCTTCTATAAGTCGACCTACTTAGGACACCTCGGATTGTACACAGTAGGACTCGGATTTTAAATAATTTTCAAATGATTTTTAAAGACTTCTTCGGACAAATAAAGTGTCGTTGGTTTAAGCTTAGTGTGTGTCCATCTCAACGTTGCAAGTAAGTCAAAAAGATTTTTAAATATGATTATGGGTAAAAAAAGGCACCTAGCTTTTGGTCAAGGCACACTTCAACGTATGATTACCTTGACCATGGCAATGTCGCACAATACGACATTTACAAGAAAAGTAGCAAATTACTACCCGAACGCACCTCACACTAAACGAGTCTGGTTCAAACTATTCATGATCCATGTCACCATGAATGCATAAAGACGTATGCAAAGCATTATAGCACCAAGCCAATCCCGTAGCTACAATTGGAGGATTGAGAAAAACACTCTAAAAATGCTCGAAATGACGATTTTATCGCAAATTCTCGACGCTAATGCTATACATACATCATAGGGGCACAATCCTAAGCTTTGATCGTGTAAAACGAACCTTAGAATGGCTACAACCCCTCCCAAATTCTAAGCGCTACTTAGAATATATAAAGTCACCCCACTAACAAGGGTAACTGAAAATCGCGAGTCACCAAAACTCCGATCAAACCACTGCACATAACGCTCGCCCTATAAAGCGCCTGTTACACAATCTACCTCGTTCCAAAGCAAAAGCGAAAGAAAAAATCAAGGATAAGAACTGTCAAAATATACCCAGAGATAATTTTCAACGCCCAAAGCTGGGCGCCGATATCTTTAAACGCCCCAGCCTGGGCCTTGAATCTTTCTGCTAGCCATGTTTTGCCCAGATATAAAAATGAGAAAGAAACATCTATGAACCTCGCATCGAACGAAGTAATAAGCCGTGCAAACCCACGCAGAAGGTGCTACCCTTGTTCGAGGACCTGAACAAGGCGTGATAAAGTACTCCAATGCAAAAATAATAATGATATCCCAACGCCTGGAGGAATGTTCTAAGACACGCCGTTAGGCCACACAAGCCTACGTTGCACCATAAGTTCAACCGTCCCACGGTACAAGTCTAAAAGAAAAGTAAGGCATGTTGCACTAATGTAGGCACGACCAAGAGCACGTGTAAAAGAGGCAAAGACTACTTATCGCCCAAATTCAAAATGCAAGCCACACGACTTCTACATTAAGGATTAAAGGTAGCAAAATATTACCTACCACGGAAGGGATAGCTCGCACCTACACGAGCGGAACCCCAAGGCATCTTTCTCGAAAGAACCTACAAAAATCGTACGCCAAAAGGAAGCATCCCAACATGCATACTTGGGAGCTCCAAGCTACGAAACAACCATGGCAAAATAAAAAAAAATCTCGAAGCAAATGTTTGAACAATCGAAAGGGCACGATGTTTGAGCCCACTTCATGAATGGGCCTGAACCCTATCAAGCTTCTAAGCAAACTATTCAAATTCAGTCGTTGCTAAAAAAAATGATACAATTCAAGCAATCTGATTAATGGACCTCACACAACGGCCATTCTATGAACGCTCGTTCGCACATACATATCATCATTCACGAACACGTTCAAAAAAATATAAGAGCGATCAAAGTCTTACACCTCAAGGTATGTTCCTCGGGCCATATAGACTCGCCCAACTATCGCAATAACTGTACGCCTTAAGAGCAACATTTCCTTAAAATAATCGCCCCAAAGCAACAAGCACCGTAGTCCACCCATCGGCTACGGCTTCTCAAGAAAATCATCACGTTCTAAAGACAAAGAAAAAAACAAAAGAAGAGAGAATACATAGAACTTCCAAGTGAAATAAGCGAATGAACAAGAGGCCAACTATGTCATCAAGAAACCTCGTCAGAAATTATTTTCAGCGCCCAGCGCTGGGCGCCGAAATCTTTAACGCCAAGGCTTGGGCACCGAAAATGATCACAGACCCAAAAAAAAACAGCTCTGACTTCTATAGGGCCCTGCCATATTCATTCCACTTTAAAATTGCCGAAAGTCGCACCTCACGGCTTTGTTAAAAGTAGCACGCCACTACAAAGATCGCTCGCACTTACGAGCGCAATCCCAAACACGATCAAGGACATTACGAAATGCGTATCCCCAAGGAACCTCTTCAACAAGAAATGACCGTCAAGCACGAATTCTTGGGGGCTCGAAAGAAAATATAGAGTTTACAAAGTTAAAAACAATATTCCCAGACTACGCTATACGAAGTCCCGTGTTTGGATGTCTCAAAAAATAAAAAAATAAACCGGTTTACGACCTCAAGACAAAGGTCGTCGTTGATACCTATACATAGTCCCCTAATCAAGGACCCAGGTAGTGGCAAAATTGAGCCGTAAGGACTAACTCAAAACCCTAAAGGATGATGACCACAAGACAATGGTCCGTCTAAGCATGTTGTCTGTTAACCCACATGGTTTTGATGATGACAGGCAAACTTAACTAATAAATGTTTAAGTTTCTATGCTAAGAAAACCAGGAGTTCCAGAGCAGGAACAAGAGAAGGCCAAAGCATGTAGACTTGGACAATCAGAGAAACTGATCAAGCAGGCATAAATAAGTTCCTGATGGGAACATGGTTCGAGAAGTTCCAGAGGTGGAACAACCAACATGCGGAGCAGCATGGAACATGAAGACAGGAAATAAGAGTTTATTTTCTAGGATTCATGTAAGTATGTAGTAGCTTGAAAGATTATGGAACAAGGTACTAAAAGGAACTTTGAATGTGATCTTAAAATAGTAAAATAAAGTCTCTCTAATATAAGATTAATATTTTCTAAAGAAAGATTTTATAAAACAGAATATTTTCTAAAGAAAGATTTTATAAAATATAATATTTTATAAAGAAAGATTTTATAAAATAGAAATAGAATTTTACTGTGAAGAAATAAAATGAAATAGTTATGTTTTGGAAAATACACCTTGGATCCTATTTTACAAAACATTTCTTTTTCCCCAAGGATTTTATTTAATCACGTTTTCCTATTTTCTGTTCTTTCAAAAGGAAATTCTGTTGAGAAAATTCAGGCACTTCCAGCTTTGACTCCCACGTTTTCAGCAACTGAATAGGTCATGGGAACATGCCTAAAATCATGGCAACATGGTCGTCAGTTGAGGAGATTAAGGGGGAAGTGGTTAGGAGTTTCAACACTATAAAAGAAGATCTTAGCATTCATTCCAAACTGTCTGACTCTCACAGTCTTTCCAGTAGGTCTGGTTTAAGAGGAAAAACGTTTTAATAGAAATATGTTTTGGTTTCCACGTTCTTGAGTCAGTCCATTAGTTCCAAGTTCCTCGAAGTTCTAAGTTCCCCATTGTTCTTTCATGTGCTACATACTAGAGGGATACTAATCAATTATCAATCATCAATATTTTGAGAGTTGGTCAAGGGTTGAGCGAACTCTTGTAATGGGGAATTGGTAAAGGGTTTGAGTGAATTCTTGTATCAAGTTTTGGGCTGGAACTTGAGTGAGTTCCTGATGTGTATGGGGCAGGAACGTGAGTGAGTTCCTGATATGTATTTGGGTAGGCTTTGAGTGAAGTCTATGAGAGAGAAGAAGAGAGGCTTTGAGTGAAGTCTAAGAGTCAAGAGAGACTTCTAGGGAAGTCAGTGAGAGCGTAGTTGTTTGAGGGAACAACTATTGGGAACTTGAGTTCGTAGAGGAACTCAAGTAATGGCCAAGTTTCTTATAGGATTGTAACTGAGTTGTTGCCCTATAGTGAAAAGAGTTTGAGTTGAAATCCCTAGTGGGTCGAGGTTTTCTTTCCAGTTGGGCCCTGGAAAGTTTCCTCGTAAAATCTCTCTTGCATTGTTTCTCTACTTGCTTATGTTCTTTATAATTCCGCAAAAATTGGCTAGCAAGTTCCATATTACAATTCACCCCCCCTCTTGTAGTGTTCCATCCAAATAACAATTGGTATCAGAGCCGGAACTCGCTGATAAGCAGGCAACCCTGCTGAGTTAAGTTCCTGGAAGGAGGAACAATTACAAGAAACTTGATGAAAGGAACTCGATCCTACCCATTCAAAGGAACAAGGCAGATCTGACTCTTATTGTTGAATAAAAGTCAGCCAAAGTGTAACAGGCTATCTTCTAAGGTAAATATCTATTCCTTTAGACCTTCTTTGTGTGCATACATTAATTTATTGCGTGTTCCTTGCATTGTTTCTAATGGAACTTCTGTTTTGTTTTGATTTAAAATTAAATTTGAAAAATCTAAAATCTATATTTAATAAATGATTCTTCAATTTATTTTTTTTCAAACTTCAGTACATTAAAATTATGTCAAGGAAACGTATTTTGAAAAATGCATATATGTGGAACTCGGAGTTTTTATTTTTTAGGCAACAAAATATCCTACTTATTTTTTCTCTGCCTAAGAACTATTATTTTATATGCTTCATGAATATATTGAATATCATTTATATGAAGGCATATTGTATCTTGGTAGTAGTTGTTGTGTTGATTATTTTCTTAACAGTTACTACTAACAAGAAGGGACCCAAATCTGTTGGGTTCCCTCGACAAAGAAATTGGTACAGGAACAAACAAAGGTGCACATTAATATGTCAGAGTTCCTGTGAATTTAAGTTCTACATTGAGGAACTCGCTGGATCATTGTTGACCCACGAGTTATACTTAGGAACTCACGAAGGTGCGACATTATAAAAATACATTACATCAGCTCCCCACATCGGAACAAGGATCAAAATCCGAAGAGGAACTTTCGAATAAAGGAACTCATTTAAGCACCATTCCAAGGAACAGATAAAGGCTGCAACGAAAAGATCCTTAATGATACAGTTAAGGTAAACATTAAATTTTTGAGATCTTTATATGCATACGCTATTTATTTAAATCAAGTTCCTAACAACGTTTTATGAAAATTGTTCAAATATATTTTAAAATTTGTTTAATCGATTTTGGATTGTCTCAAACATGTTTTTGTGAGACAAATTTCAGATTCTAAAACTGATTTTGCATTCATGCATTATTTGAATGGTTCAAGGAACAAGACAAAAGAACAATGCATATAGCCACTCTTGGAACTTGGTTTCCCTGCAAAGAGAACTTTATTCTTTGGGTTGCATAATTTAATGTTATATCATTTATTGTCCAAAGAACGATTTTTCCATGTATTATGAGTATATTGAATATTTATTATATGTATGCATGTTAAATCTTAGATCTAGCAGTTTAAAATAATCATTTTCTAAGATGCTACTACTAAAAAGAAAGGAACTGAAATTAAGTCAGGTTCCCAAGACCATGAATTGTTTACAGGTCTGTTAGTATACAATTTTTGTATACTTTAATCTTCTAAATTATGCTACCTAAATATATTTATTACTAATGCATGATTTTGGAAAGTAGTAGAAGAGAAATGATTTTTACAGGTTTATAACTCATGATTGAGTGTGTGTATGAAGTAAAGGAACAACATCAGAATTACACCAAGGAAAAATGAGTTGGAAATCCATTAGATTCGTTGGAATAGTGAAGAGGAACTCAGGCTCGGAACTTGGAACTTCAGATGTAAACTAGTTCCAGTTCCACCAGCATGTAAGTTCCTTCCAAATATGATGGGTCATATCAACGAATCAACTCACATGCACTATATAATTGGAAGTCACTTTGAACATCTCAAAGGAACTCAATCATGTGAAATGCTAGTAAGGTTGTTCCCTCATTTTACTTGTGTTAATTAATGTTGAATTTTTTTATATAAACCTGTTTCTCTTAAATTATTGTGCAAACTAACCTTATTTGTGTTATAGGTTTTGTTTTGGAATTTAATATGTATAAAATGCATAATAATAAGTTTCATTGATCAAAGGAACTCTTCCTAAGTTCTGGTGAAACAATCAGCGAACTCAAGGTTACAGTAACTTGATAAATGGTGCATAAACTATTTGATAGCAAATTTTTGGTGTCAAAGTTTTTCATGTACAAGTTCTTGGTTCTTGTTAACCTAAGTTCCATGGAACAAAATATATGTTTCATGTTTCTTTCGTGAAGTAACTTTTTCAGGAACATCATATTTTGTTATTATGTCTGATTATATATATATATTTACTTTAGACTAACCCGCTAATCATAACTTTGCACAAAAGTACTACACTTGAGTGTTATTTTTTCCCAGATTACTCATATTAAAATAACTCAAGATGGAGAATGGTCATGAAGACCATAGGAACATGTTCTAGCTTACTTGTAACATGAAAAATGAGGTGGCTACAACTAAGGGGGAACAACTCGTTATATCTCGACAATGATTGTTCTATGAAAGAAAATTCACTATTATCGTTTGGTTGCTACCTACATTGGAAACTTATAACTTTTGACAGTTAAGGTAAGATTGGTTCCAAATGAAAAGTTGGTAAGTCAAGTTCCTGTTCCATTGTGAATTTTTATTGTCGAGTAATTAATGCACATTTGTTTAGAGTTTCCAAAATTATGTTTTCTCTGGTAATTTTAAAAATAAATTACATCATCAGTAATAAATGTCATAGTTGAAGGGAATCAAAGAGAGAACACATACTTTGTGGATCACAATTTGGTTCCTAACAATAATTTGATATTTCTAGGGGTTATTGAAGATGATCCAGAGTTTACAACAAATATAAAAATGTGCGTTGAAATAAGTGAATATATTACTTGTGATTGAAACTAACATGACTATTCCCAGCAACAGGTTAAAGTTTATTTCAATATTGAACTCGCAAGTTCATGTAGAACTAATCGAGTTTCTAATGATAAAATATGTCACTATTAAAAGCAACAGTAGCCAGCTACATAAGTTCATGTCGAGGAACTTCAAACTAAGGTTCAAGTTCCAGTTCATGAAGCTGAAGATCAACTCGATCAATCAATATCATGCAACAAGTTCCACGACTGCTCTAGTAGTAGAGAAATTGCCAGATTCATTTATCGAGTTCCTGTGTGCACTACAACATTCATTCAATCAATTTATCAATGACATCGACAAAGGAACTCAGAGAAGGTTGGTTCTTGAAAGGAACAACCAGTCAGAAAGGTATTGATTTTTAGGAGACTCTTTCTCCAGTAGCTTGTTTATAAGGTAATTATATATAATCCTATGTTGTTGCACATATGGGACGTAGGTTGTTCCAAACAGAAGATGACTTCTTTTTTTCTTATAAAGAACAATGTCAAGTCCCTTCTTGAAAACTGATTTTAAAATTAACATATTTTGTTTTCAAGAGAAACTGATTTATTAGTGATATATATACATAAATGTTGAACCTAACGAATTGTTTTATAAGGTTTCATTATCATAAGTGTTTATATGAACATGATGAAAGAACACAACAACCACTCTCTTAATTTCTATAAAAATTAAAGAGAGTGATAATTGAGATGATCAAATGACAAAAGCATGTCAAGGAACTTCTGAAGAATGATTGACAATATTCGATTACACATGAATGTTTCCATAAGATGTGAGGGCATCAAGATGGTGGAACTAGCACTCTAGTAACTCGAACATAAAGTCATCAAAATCAGTCCAGCACTTCAAAGAAATCATATACATGGTGAAAATTTATATAAGGTAAATTTTTCTTATTCATATCATAGCATGTTTTAATGCGTTATATTGTTAACTTATTAATACAAGTGTACAAGTTTTGCAATGCATTATGTGAATATGCTTTCTTTATGATTTCATCTACTCATGGACTGTTTGGAGGATCAAGACTTAGTGAAGCATGACATGAGCATAACATAGTCTTTAACAAGAGTTTTGTTGATTTGGAACGCATACACATATTTAAATAAGGCACTTATGTATGCTTAAAGTAAATGTGTCACACTTATATTTTGTGCTGTAAAAGGAAAACGCATTATAGCTTATTTTTCCAAAGAATTATTCTTCATGCATCATGAATTTTCTTTTAAAAAAAAAAAAAAAAAAAAAAATCCTTCATATGAATGCATGTTATAATTTGGTTGTTGTACGTATTTATCACTGATTATATATTCTTTGGTACAACTAACAAATCTCTGTGTAAGTACTTTACTAAACTCATAAAGTAATATGAGCGTAAGAATGCAGAGACGCATCACACTCCCACAGGAACACGAGCAAGACTAGATGAAGGTTCCTAAGGGATGATTGTGAGCCATACACAAAGCTTCAGAGGTATGATTGTTAAATTGTCCAATATTTAACCGCTAATAGACCAAATATTGCCATATCCATAGGTCTAAGCGAGAGGTTCCAATCAAATCTCCGAAAGTCGCATTTTACCATCCTATAACTCTTGATCAGAAGCACGAGAAAATGTGACTGGAACTCAGTATATTCAAGCTGGATATATTTTCCTTGAAGTTCCCCAAATATGGCAAAACTGTAAGTATTTAGCTTTTGGTAAAATTAATCCCACGCAATTCTTGTGTGTGAACATAGATCAGAATTGTACATTGTGAAGGACTCTCCTAATTTCTCGTATTTTGGTTCATAATTACTTGTGCTAACTGATGAAAAGGTAAAAAGAAGAGTCATAAGCCATGTTGTTTTGTGTGTTCCTATTACTAGTACGACAAGCAATTTTTTATATTTTTTCTTTTGATTCAATCTTCGTTTATTCTTTTTCCTTTACAATTTTTCGTATTTGCTTAAGAAAGGACTCCTTGCCGATCTCAATTTTCCTCAAGGATGTTCCATCTTTTGTTAAGTTACACCCAATAAAATAAAATTTTATCTTTTAAATGTTTCAATCTATCATAAACACCTAAAACACTTCAAATCTCTTTCACCTATATCCTAAAAGACTTATGCACCAATTAAGTTTTGTTCCTCACAAAAATGTTTCCCAATATTCTCTTACCATATCAACCTATTAGAAACCACAAAAGCCAAATCAATACCACACGTTGATTTATTTTTTCTCTTCAAAAACATTCTCAAAAATTCATCACTATACAAAAACCCTCAACAAAATATTCCTCCTTTGTCACTAAATCGATGCAGCAACAACTGAGGGGGAACTAATGAGGAAGGTGATTAATAGAGCGTTAATGTACATTTTGAAAAAACAAAAGGGAGATGAAAAAAAAAAAAAAAAAAAAAAAAAAAAAAAAAAAAAAAAAAGGAGACAAAAGAAATCGAAAAAGAAAGAGGGGAATAAAAGGAGAGATATGTGAAAATAGAAAGAGAAGGGATCATAAGTTCCTACAAGCATTTCAAGTTTCCAAGTTGAAATGCAAATGAAGCTGTCTATACCTTAAAGAATTATCTCAAAAATTATGTAGTTCCTTCAAGATTCACATGGGAACTTACACCATAAATGTAAGTTCCTACAAAAATTGAATCAAGGAACTATCAAAAAGCTTCAAAGAATTTATACGTACTGCTAAAGAAGAATAGAAGAAAGAAAGGAACAATGGTGTATTTTATGGAGAGGATCTTCAGTTGAAAGTCCGTAAAGAAGGAGACATGCAGATAAACAAGTGACCAAAGGAATACATTCATTAAAATCATGACCCATGCCTAACCTTTACCTCATAAATTGCCTATCCCTGCAAAATACAAATTGATGGTGTTTATGTATTTTGAAATAATTTTTCATTATTTTTATTTTGCTTTTCTGTTTTTTTTTTGGTGAACTTATTTCTTTCTTTTCTGCTTGTTGCTAAGGAACATTGGCTTATGATAATTTCTTTTCACTTTGAATTCTATTCGCTTGAGTATGATTGTCTAAACAGTACAACATTGAGGGAGATATTTTGCTTTGTCTCTGATTCTGACTAACCATTCTCGTTAGTATGGTGCTGTGATGGGATTAAATTAATATTATTAGCTAAACCTTTTTGATGATGCCAAAAGGGGGAAAAGAAAGGCAAACATTGAAGGCAAAATATTTTGAGTTCCTAGTCTCAAATATCTGCTTTTCTCAAGTATGTTACAACTATGTATATTCTTTTAACTCTTGTAAATATTTTGTTTTAAGATTTCTATGCATGTTGGATTTATTTTCTCTATTAAGTTTGCTTGGTTTGTCATCACCAAAAAGGGGGAATTTGTTAACCCACATGGTTTTGATGATGACAGGCAAACTTAACTAATAAATGTTTAAGTTTCTATGCTAAGAAAACCAGGAGTTCCAGAGCAGGAACAAGAGAAGGCCAAAGCATGTAGACTTGGACAATCAGAGAAACTGATCAAGCAGGCATAAATAAGTTCCTGATGGGAACATGGTTCGAGAAGTTCCAGAGGTGGAACAACCAACATGCGGAGCAGCATGGAACATGAAGACAGGAAATAAGAGTTTATTTTCTAGGATTCATGTAAGTATGTAGTAGCTTGAAAGATTATGGAACAAGGTACTAAAAGGAACTTTGAATGTGATCTTAAAATAGTAAAATAAAGTCTCTCTAATATAAGATTAATATTTTCTAAAGAAAGATTTTATAAAACAGAATATTTTCTAAAGAAAGATTTTATAAAATATAATATTTTATAAAGAAAGATTTTATAAAATAGAAATAGAATTTTACTGTGAAGAAATAAAATGAAATAGTTATGTTTTGGAAAATACACCTTGGATCCTATTTTACAAAACATTTCTTTTTCCCCAAGGATTTTATTTAATCACGTTTTCCTATTTTCTGTTCTTTCAAAAGGAAATTCTGTTGAGAAAATTCAGGCACTTCCAGCTTTGACTCCCACGTTTTCAGCAACTGAATAGGTCATGGGAACATGCCTAAAATCATGGCAACATGGTCGTCAGTTGAGGAGATTAAGGGGGAAGTGGTTAGGAGTTTCAACACTATAAAAGAAGATCTTAGCATTCATTCCAAACTGTCTGACTCTCACAGTCTTTCCAGTAGGTCTGGTTTAAGAGGAAAAACGTTTTAATAGAAATATGTTTTGGTTTCCACGTTCTTGAGTCAGTCCATTAGTTCCAAGTTCCTCGAAGTTCTAAGTTCCCCATTGTTCTTTCATGTGCTACATACTAGAGGGATACTAATCAATTATCAATCATCAATATTTTGAGAGTTGGTCAAGGGTTGAGCGAACTCTTGTAATGGGGAATTGGTAAAGGGTTTGAGTGAATTCTTGTATCAAGTTTTGGGCTGGAACTTGAGTGAGTTCCTGATGTGTATGGGGCAGGAACGTGAGTGAGTTCCTGATATGTATTTGGGTAGGCTTTGAGTGAAGTCTATGAGAGAGAAGAAGAGAGGCTTTGAGTGAAGTCTAAGAGTCAAGAGAGACTTCTAGGGAAGTCAGTGAGAGCGTAGTTGTTTGAGGGAACAACTATTGGGAACTTGAGTTCGTAGAGGAACTCAAGTAATGGCCAAGTTTCTTATAGGATTGTAACTGAGTTGTTGCCCTATAGTGAAAAGAGTTTGAGTTGAAATCCCTAGTGGGTCGAGGTTTTCTTTCCAGTTGGGCCCTGGAAAGTTTCCTCGTAAAATCTCTCTTGCATTGTTTCTCTACTTGCTTATGTTCTTTATAATTCCGCAAAAATTGGCTAGCAAGTTCCATATTACAATTCACCCCCCCTCTTGTAGTGTTCCATCCAAATAACATTGTCAACCCACATTCAGGTTGCAACTAAATCCGAGCATCCCTCGAAAGAATTCGCACCTGCAAGAATAAATGAAAAGAAATTCTCAAAAGAAATCACAAGAAAAGAAATGAAATAGGGACTCGCCCACCTCAATCGGGTAAGATTGCGGCACACGAATCCCAAATCGAAAAGACGAATTCAGGTTCGCTCACCTCCAGCGAGCGGGGCGTCCACCCTTAGCGGACAGGGCTCGCCCACCTTCAGCGGCGAGGTCTGCGTCACTAGCCGCGCAGGTCCTCAGTTTTCGAAAAATAAAGTCTTCAAATTCAAAATAGGCTCGCCATCTTCAGCCGGCGGGGTCTACGTCACAAACCGCGTAGGTCCTTATTTTCAAAAAAAACAAACGAACTCCAAAACAGACTCGTCCACTTCTATCGGACGGGGTGTCCACCCTTAGCGGACAGGCTCGCCATCTTTAGCCGGCGGGGTCTACGTCATAAACCGCGTAGGTCCTTATTTTCAAAAGCACAAAACAAATTTCAAAATAGATTCGTTCACTTCTATCGGACGGGGTGTCCACCCTTAGCGGACAAGGTTCGCCATCTTTAGCCGGCGGGGTCTACGTCACAAACCGCGTAGGTCCTTATTTTCAAATTTTAAAAACAGATTCGTCCACTTCTATCGGACGGGGTGTCCAACCTTAGCGGACAGGCTCGCCATCTTTAGCCGGCGGGGTCTGCGCCATTAAACCGCGCAGGTCCTTAGTCGCTGCAGCGATAACTTGTGCTGGATTTTCCTTCGTTTTACGTCCTATAAAAACAAGGGTATTGGATTTCCTTCGTTTTACGTCCTATAAAAACAAGGGGGTTTTCTCGTTTAGCTAGCCCTGAAAATGAGAATCTTTAAAAAACATTTTTACCTCGTGATTGGGCTTGGCCAGGCCCAATTACACTTTACAGCTTTGATTTCGAAAAACTCTGTAGCTACTCCCAATGACAAAGTGAGGGAGTTTCTATGCACCTTTAGATCCTTCCAATGACAAAGTGAGGAAGTTTCTATACTATCAGTTGACAAATCCCAATGACACGTGAGGGATATGTCGACATTTCAAGGGATGACCCTTAAGTCAAATGTTATCACTCGGGGGCTCGTGAGACCCTCGCAAAACAGGTCACATACACCATGGCTTGTGCGACGCACTCCGTCTAGTACTTTGACCATCGTCTTACTCCAAGACTCAGTCAAAGTGGGGGCTAACTGTAGACACCTACTTTTGTCCCCATTCCTGAAAGGGAAAGGTTCGATGATGAAAACTTAAATCTCCACTTGACAACGCATCTCCTATGAAATAAACGAATCTCAATTCCCCTTTTCATTTCACCCGAAACCTGCTATTTATGGAAACCTGCTAAAAATAGTAACTGCCGTAAAAGGTAGCTTCTAAAAGTGGCAAATCATAAAAGATAGAAACCTGTCAGAATTAGGTGTTGCATTCCAACATAAATCCTAAATGAGATAGAAAACTACGAGAATCCTATTCCTAATATGATTCGGAAATAAGAGTTACGTATTAATTTAAATCCTAACGAGCCTAGAGTTCGTAACGGGCCCAGACGCATTCCGTCATAAAATTGATACGCGCTAAAAGACTCGGTTAAGTCTCAAACTCTACGGATTTCAAGAATCCGAATCTGATTAAAGAAAACAGCCCAGACCCTATTTTCAACGCCTGGCTCTGGACGCCGAAATCTTCGGCGCCAAAGCCTGGGCGCTGAAAATACCTGGGTACGTGTTTTTTCCTAATTCTTTATGGATTAGAACTCTGCAATTCTATCTTTCCACGAACTCTTCCCTATAAATAGACCCCTAAATTCGACGTGAAAACAACACGACAACACATAATTATATTCTGAGTATTGACTCCAACCCTTAGCCTAAGCCTCTCGCTGCGAAACTGTTCACGCGTTCTGTCGCAATCGATCCATAAATCGAACAGAACGTATCCTGTCCCATAATTGAGATTCGTTAAATAAAAATGAGAAATAGCAAAGTCAAAGTGGTTAGTTTTCTGAGAACCGTGACGCACCTCTCAAGGGTGCGTCGTAATCTGTCCATTTTCGATGATTTAACTGCTTTCCTCGCCCTTTTTATGAACTGTTAAACTAACCTAATCTGATTGTCCTATCACGCCTAACAAATATAATATTTTTGGGAAATCGGATTATCATGCTAGGTCCCTTAATGCTATTTAAATCAGATAATCACGATCGAATTAGTATTATATGTTGCATATTGCTAAAATCAATTCAGATTAGTTTAATAGTTAACGCATGTCCCTTCAATTATTTATGCTGAGCTAGTAAGGATATCCTGCCTCTGGAGTTATCGACGAGCGAAGTACTCCTCTCGGTAGTTACAGTCCCCCGAACCCTCAATCTCTACCTTGCGGGTGTATGTTGAGAGATCCCCACACCAGGGATCACAAGGGAACCTACGGCCGTCGTGGTCAAACATAATTGCACTCCCTTTATGTCACGATAACCGGGTTTTGTCAATTTTTCTCATTGTCGTTAAAAACTGAATGGCGACTCCTATATTACTAGTCAATTGGGTGTAAACTCACAGGAAATCCAATTACACTTGATTGAATAAAAAGAATCGTCACACCCACGAGGGACGAGGTCACGCATTAGCTTCGCGCTTTTTCGACCCCCCTCACACTTTTGCACAGGCAAAGGAGCCTAGACACCACCAAAGAGTCAAGCATGTACTTCGTAGATTTCACCTTCTACGAGAGTTCGTTGAAAGAAAAGAAGTCGAGATAAGCAAGATTGGAACTGATGACAACATATCAGATCCATTGACTAAACCTCTGCCGCAGTTGTTTATATTAATGAGTTCTTGATTGAACTTGGGAAGATCACATGTCTGCTGACTTGATGGTTCTTCATTGCAAAATGCGTAGAACCACTCTTGTAGCTAGAAAGAATAGATCACAAACTGAACACACTCAAAAGATCTTATCATCCTATCTCGAAAAGACATTCGATGAAAAGGATATTAAGATTGGCAAAGCATGATAACTAAACCTATGCAACAAGTGACAAGCAACACTCACATTGTAGCACTGGAAATCAAGCATAGCTTTGAATTCCATGAACTGTTTTAAAGATGGGTTTGAGGCCCATGGTTGTAAGACATTGGGGTTGAACATTTATCATATATGAAATGTATTTTCATATTCCATTTAATCTTGGTTTAGTATTAAATGATGAGTCCCTTCAAATTTGACGATATATTCAAGATAGACTGTCAGGACCAGTCCTGTGACTAAGAAATGTCTATCAAGTGAACTTGAATGTCAAAAGTTGAAAATGGTCCCTGGTCGGAGTTTTCTATAAAATTGGACGCATAGAAAACGTTAGACGACTAGAATGCAAGATGACTAGTAGTTCTGTTTCTTGAACTATGTGGACATGGAAATGTCATAATCATTTGCATAGATACTTACTTTGGAAAGACTAGTATCGGACAGACCTATGAAAATTTACTGTAAGAGATGAAAATCTGTCATAAGTAAATTTCATTAAAATTATTAGACACTAAATCCTCAATACCTGAGTGATTTGAGATTACTTGTTTGAGAACTGGTTGCTTTGACGTTGACCAACCGTCGCACCGTAAAAGGAGGCTATAAAGGCAACGCTCAGGCAATCACCTATCAAACGAAGTCTAATCTCAAGATCGCAAGATTGGGATTGTCCTCCCATAAATCGGGATGAGATGCTTAAAAGTTGTACAAGGCCACTCGGAGAGCTAGAAACTGTGAAATGCATGGCCGTGCTCGGATGAATCATAGGCTATGATTATCTGTTTATTTGATCAGTTGAACTCTGAAACCGAGAAACACCTCTGGACACAATAAGGATGACAAATCTTACCTTATGTTCAAGAGCAAGCATCGAGCGACAAAGGAATTAGGAGATGCGCACTTGTCCCTAAGGACAAGTGGGAGACTGAAGGAAATAATGCCCTTGGTCCAAGTATGGATATAATATTAAGTCTAATAAATGCGGTTCAGTATTAATTAACAAGTTAATAATTCAGTGAGATCAAGTGAGCTGAATGCCTAGCTATAGGCCGCTTCAGTTCAAGTGGAATTAATTATATTAATCCACAGCTTACTCTTGACTGAACCCGTAGGGTCACACAAATATTACGTAAACGGATCAAGTATTTAATTGAATTAAATACTCCATCTATGGATATTCGGAATCGACGGATCTTGGTTTCAGTGGGAGCTGAGATCGTCACAAGCAAGAAATGAATACTCCGGAAACGATGATATTGCCAGAAACGGAAATATGGATCGTATCGGAAATATAAATATTATCCAAGTCGTAGATGTTGCCGGAAACGGAAACATGGTACGTATCGGAAAATATTATCGGAAATGGAAATATTGCCGGAATCGGAAATATTGCCGGAAACGGAAATATTGTCAGAATCGGAAATATTATCGGAATCGGAAAATAATTCCGGAAACGGAAATATTAAATATTTGTTCGAAACGGAAATTAATTCCGAAATCGGAAATATTAAATATTGTTCGTATCGGAAATGAATTCCGGAATCGGGATTTAATCGGAAGCGTATCGTACGAATTAGCATCGGACGAGGCTCGCTAGACGAAGGCCAGCATGAAGCCAGGCCATCGCCCAGCAAGCCATACGCATGACCAACACACGCCAAGCCTCGACCAGGCCCAGCCAAGGCCTTGGGCGCGCGCGTGGACACAGGCAGCAAGCATGGGCCGAGGCGCTGTGCGCTCAGCGTGGGCCGCAAGGCCTGCGCGAGTGTGCGGTGCTCGTGCGATGCTCGTGTGCGTGCTATACGAATCCTAAAGCTATCAGGACTCGATATATGATTAAATTCCTAATCCTAAAAGATAAATTAATTAAATAAGAGTTCTACTAGGATTCTAATTTAATTAATTCGTATCCTAGTAGGATTCCAATTCTCTATAAATATGTGGCCTGGGTTCACAATTTATATCGAGATTTGAAGTATTCAAAAGGTAAGATTTTCAAGCAAAAATCAGCCAAACACTTGCAACCCAAATAGCCGAAAATCCTAGTAACCTTAAGGGCGATTCTAGTTGGTCAAGCTTAAGGCGGATCTGGACGTGCTGTGGACTATCTACGGAGGGACGACACTTGGAGTCCTAAAGACTTGTTCTTGTTCGGTTCGGGCGCAGCAAGGGAGGGCACGCTACAAAGTGTATGCATCTGAATTATGATAAATGATTATGTGTAAATAATATGTTTCCTGACTTTATGGTTTTTCCGCATGATTTATGTTTATTCATATGTATCATAACCTAACACCTTATGGTTACACCAGTAGGCATAATAACAGGTAAATCAATCATTCAAAATCTACTAACTTCAGACTCTTAATTACAGATAACAAAATGAAAGAATAAGTTGCTCCCGAATCAAATAATGTTTTAACTAGCACGGAGTTAATAGAAAAAGTACCATGAACTACGTCTGCATAATGTTCAGTTTCATTTCTACTCATCACGGACAGTTTGCTCGGAGCCTTATTTTGGTCGTTGTTCTCATTGGCAGACTTATTGTGGTTTCCCTGGGTATTTTGCGACCCTATAGGCGTCGAACTCTGATTTCCGGATTGGTTAAACCCTGGTTTCCCTTGATTACCACTCTCACTACCATTCTGCTCCCTCTTCTGCTTAGTGAAGCACTCAAACTCTCTATGCCCCCTTTTCTGGCAGTAGTGGCAATTCACCAATTCTCTCTTACAGTCCTTCCCAGGGTGGTTATTGTTGCACCTCTTGCAGTGATATACTCTCTGGGATTGACTCCTATTGTTGTGCCCCTGATTGTTTCTTCCTCGAAAATTTCCATTTCCATTCCCATTCCTATTCCCATTCATATTCTTCTTGAAATTCCCTTGGTTTTCCCGGGTATTAAACTCTTTTCTCTTCTCCCCAACAATATTTTTCCTGTCCCTTCTGGACTGCAAATCATAAATATGAGCGGTTCTCTCATACACATTATCTAAAGATGTAAAGGTTTCTCCACCTAATCCCAACTGGATCTCATCGGTCAACCCTTGCTCAAACCTCTGAGCCTTTATCTCCTCTGTGGCTACAACCTCAGGTGCAAACCTCGACAACGCTATAAATTTGCTATAATATTCAGCGATGGTCATACTTCCCATCCCAAGGTTTATGAATTCCTGTGCTTTTAGTTTTGTTATAAAAGGAGGATAGAACTTTTCCCTCAATGCAACAACAAATGAGTCCCAATTAAATCCTTCAACAACACTTAGCCTAGTTCCATTCTCTTTCCACCACAGATCAGCCTCATCTTTTACCGCCCCAAATAGTTTTTCGAACTCCCTAATCCAATTTTCTAGGAAGGTCGGATCTGCTTGCCCCTTGAAGTATGGTGGCTTAATTTTCGCAAGCTCAGTTCTTTCCTGGGTTAGCCTTTCCGCCAAGAGGCGAATAGCAGCAGCTAGGTCATTATTGATGGTCATCCTAGAGCGCGACCTGAAAGTAATACATTATACTTTAGGTTCGAAACCTCACTTAATAGTATCCTAGCAACGTAATATCACCTCAACAGCCAGAATTCGCATAAAATAAACAATCATTTACGAATGTGCAACAATTATTTACGAAGGTGATCCCTCGATCATTTATAAATGATATTCACATACAGGACATTCAACTGAGAAACAAGGAACAACATTCAATCATCACGAATAATAAGGTAGGATAAAAGGAAGAAAACATTCCCCTTGCGTCCCAAAATAAACTTTTATCCTTTGGATAAATGTTAATAACCATTTCTAAACCATAATAACGTACTTGTCCTCAAAATAACATAAAAGTTCTATGATATAAACATAAACTATTGTTGGCGAATTATGGAGTTCTCAAATTGGAAACGAATACTTTAACTTTTATTGCTAACTCTATAAAGGTTTTGTACATCCTTGAAAAAGAATAACGAATAATCAAACTTCTATTGCTTTAACTTTAAACTGATGTAGCTTTGCTACTTATTCTTTAACATATAAAAGGACTAACTAACTATTACAACTTCAAATGTTTAAGGCATCTTGCCTATCTATTCTTTCCTTGGAAACTTGTTTTCAGTATTCATCGAACTCTTTTTCCAGGCCTGAGTCTTCTTCTATGCCTTCATCTTGATGGATTCACTTGTCATTTCACCATCAGCTTCAGGCTCCACATCTGAATCACTAAAGATCTCAATGGTAGGCTCATGGACCTCTGGGTTAGGGTTTTCTGCCTCAATCCCTACATTCTCATTCTCATTCTCAACGGATACATCATTTCCTTCTAGGTCGTTGTTTACACCAACTCCCATAGGCTCCTCAATAAATGCGTCCCAAGCATGACTCCCTATGTCTTTACCCTCCTTGAAACTACTTTCTACTGCTTCAATAATGGTGGTCATAATCTCAGAGTCGTATCTCCACCTACCATTCCTAGTCCCATACTTGGTCAAATTTGGTGTTCCATCCTCAAAATGCATGGCTTTAAACCTATCTTTGAGCTCTATGTATGGAATTTTGTTAGGTAAACAATGAATGATAGTGGATGCTATGATGTCTTCCCTCATTAAGATGGGTTGGTTTTGTATCCTGGAAAAATATTCACATCCAAACACGACTTTCTTTACAAATAGACGAGGTGTTTCTTCGTCGATCTTCTCAAGGGATCCTATGTTTGTGTACTTGGAAAGAAACATTTTATTTCTGAAAGAGACAACTTAACGTCTTACTAACGATTTTTCAACCAAAGCATAATCAGAATTCAATAAAACAATAAGTTTGGTGGAATCAAACAATTTATATGCACATTTAAATGCAACACTTAAACATTTAACGCATGCACATAGCAATTAACTTCTTATGCTAGCAATTAACTACTAATGCACATATAATTCTATCCTATATGCCCTTTCCTATATTACCCATCTCTCGGAATAAATCAAAATAAGTAAAACATTGAAACACTTCAGGAATAAACAGGACGATTAATAGGAAAGAATTTTTTTTATTAAACAAATAAATAATAAACGAATAAATATATGTATATTTTTTTTAAGAAAATATATATTAAGATTTTTTTTTTAAACGAATAAATAATAAGAATGTTTTTTTTATTAAACGAATAAACAATATACGAATAAATATTTATTAAAAGAATAAATATACTTAAGGAATAAGGTTTTTTTTTCCGAATATATTTAATTTAATTTCGAAAACAAAGAAAAACTTACTTAATTCACATAAACGAAAAGTTTCGAATAAATAAGTTAATTTCGAACTTAAATAAGAAATTTAATATACTTTCAAACAACATAAAATGACTTTGGTCCCCCAAAAAAAAGTACGCATTTTTAAATGATATAATGAGTACGCTCAATTCTAGAAAATTCGTTTTAGAAAACTAGCTAGTTTAGGCGCCTAAAAATTATTGAAATAAAACCATAAGCTTCTAGATACCACTTTGTAACACCCCGACAATAATCTTTTTACTAAAATAACTCTTTTTATAAATATAACTATAGAGAATTATCGACGTATTATCGCCCGTGTGAAAACGTAACGGCGTATTCCGAATTTTGCAGCGGAAAACATAAAACTAACTTTTAGGTTTATAAATAATCTATTACAGATTTAACCCCAAAAACCAATCAACGAAAATAAGGAAATGTAAATAGTACGACAAGTTTAAAGTCCAATTTACAAACCCAAGTCACTTAGCAAAACAAAATAAATACAAGCTCTCTAATCCCGATCCCTATGATGCATCATTTTCAAACCTGTAGATGGACAACGCTTATTGATTCTTAGAGACTGCTCACCAAAATGGGTCATCACAGGATCAATAAGGCATAGCCATGATCAACACACACAAACAAAGCACGTAATCAACAAAGCTGAGTATTACATACTAAAACAATAATAATCCTAACATGATTCTATTAAACGAACAACCCTAACATGATACTAATAAAACATAAGTAAGGATAACCAAAACATATTGACTTGAAGACTATATTTGACTGAACTAGACCTTTGTATCATTAACATTATTTTAATTGAAATAGTCAATGGACCGAGTTCCTACTAGAAGCCTTCACTAAGGAAGACGAGGTACGGGCGCGACTCCGTAATCCCAATGACCTGCGAAATCGAGGAACGTTTGACTGAAATAGAACCGGTGATCAATCCGGCCCCGGGAAAAGCCATAGGCAACATATGACCCCAACTCTTGATTGTCCGTCACTTCAGACGTGCACAGTCTAAAGCTATTGCTACTCAGTTTCACTTTACATGATTTACAGATTAAAACTATGTTATGACTCAACGATCACATAAGTCATACAATCAACAATTAATCACAACTGTTTTTATCTTGGAATTAAGTAAGTAACCACAAAGGTATCAACCAAGACTTATTCCAATTAATTAAAACTTTCCTTTAATACTGATCAACCCTCTATATGGGTATATGGTTTCAACTTACTAAACAAGGTCCTCGGCCCTCATAAAGTAGTGAAAAACTAAAAGGGAACAACGATCAATCGATCTGAATCAATGTATATAAAATAATCTAGTGTTCCAAACCAACGTGCTTGCATCAATCATCCATACTAACATGTTATAATTCTCATAACGAAATATATGTTCGACATGTTCATCCAACAACATTAAACATGCAAATTTCAACATAACCAAGCTCATTGACAATTCAACATGGTTTCAATCATAAGACACATGTCCAAGCACACAGGTAAGTACGTACCTTGTATAAACAACTAATAGGCCACTTTTAACATTTTCAAAAGTCACCTATAGAGAATTCTCCGCCTAAAACAACCAACAAATATTCCCAATCAATTTCTAATCATTCGCAACCATAATAAAGCATTCTAAATACATCCTAAACATATTTAGAACCTTCCCCAATATCAAAACTTGAATATTTGATTTCCTAGCATCATAATTATCGAATTAGTGATTGAAATTCGTTGAAAACTCTTTGCAAACATCGTACTTTAAATTTTCAGCAATATAACTAATTTCAAACTACTCCAAAACATAATTAACATGTTTGAAATCAAAAAAACAATAACTTCAATAATTCATAAACATCCTACCATGATTTAAAATTATTAAAAACCTTAAAATTTCATACTTTAATAATTAAAACTCCCGTTTTAATCATATTATATAATCTGAAAATTAATAATTTAATTATTGCAAAACATGAAATATGAAATTCATAATAAATCATAAAAAATCATAAAATTAATTCAATCAAAACATAAATTAAAATAATAACATATAATTAAAACAATAAATTTATTAACTTAGGGTTCAAGAAATAACCAATAAAGAGGAGAAAGGAGTTGCTGGCCGGCGGCAGGGCGCGGCAGCGGCGGTACTGGGCGGTGGCGCTGGTCGGGTCAGGTGTTGCGCACGGGTGGTTGCTGGTGGTTGGGGCTGGCTTGCGCAAGGAGTAAACAAAGAGGAGGAGAAGCAAAGCACGACCTGACTGCAGCGACGCGACAGCTAGTGCGACGGTCGGCGGGGTAGGTGGTCGGCGGCCGCGGCGGCGCTGGTTTGAGGTGGAGGGCTGACGGAGGAAGGAGCAAAAAAACATAATCGCGATTAAAGAGAGTAAAACGAAAGAGAAAAAGAAAGGAAACACGAGGGAAGAGAAGAAGAAGAACGATGAGAGAAGAGAGGTTACCGGCGGGAGGGACGACGGAGAAGAAGAGCGCCGGCGGTGGTGGAGGCAGGGCGGCAGCAGCAATAACGACAGTGAGGAGAGAAGGCTTTTGGGGGTTCTTGATTCTTCACGTGAAGTAGAAAGATAGAAGGGGTTTGGTGTTTTTTGTTTTACGTGAAGTACAATTATGGGGTTATGGGTTATTATATTGGGCTTCACCCAATCGGGCTAGGATTAGGATTTAGTGCTATGATTTCAATCCAAAATCGATTAGGATCGTTTTCTAAATTCAATTGGTTTCGTAATTCGATTTCTTTTCAACAAAAAATTCTAAAATCATTTTAATTTCATAAATCGTTGAAATATTTAAAACGTATAAAAAATAAATATTCGTTAATTACACTTTTATTTCTAAAATTCGTAAATTCTATTTAAAAATAATTAACTATACGTTAAAATATATTAATAAGATTTATAAAATTACGGGGGATTACATGGTAGGTGTTCCTGAGAACCGCAGTAAAGCCTACGCTTTGCTATAACTTGAATCTATATTTTTATTGCTTTCGTCACCATATAAATCTGTTAACTTTAATGTGTTATATTGTTCACGCCTAAATCAGATAACTCTTGGACAAATAGGTTTATTTCTAGGCACCTTAAATCAATCTAAATTAGCGTTTTGACATCTGTTTAGTAATACTTGTGCATTAAAATCAATCAAGAGTAGTAATGTAGCATAACGCATGTCCCATCGTCGTCACAATTGAACTAGTAAGGACCGCACCGCGTGGGCTAATGTCGGGCACTTTCCTTATTAGTAAACGTCCCCCGAATTATCAATCTCTGCTCCGCTGGATGTACGTTGAGGGATCTCCACACCAGGGATCACAAGGGAACCTATGGCCATTGCGAGTCAAATGTGTTTTCACTCCAGGCATATCACGATAACCGGGTTTTGTCAGTTTTCTTAAACTGAATGGCGACTCCTATAGACTAGTAAAAAGATTCTAACGCCCACAGTTCGTTCCTATTTACTTAATATGCTTGCCAAATCCAGAGAGGAAAAGTCGTGCGGGCCGTACACTCTTTCAGAGGCGCCCCGTCGTGTTTTTCGACCCCCTCACAGTGGCGACTCCACTGGGGACAATATTGAAATAATTTGTGCAAGTAGTGCGTCGGTGAGGAAGCCATATAGTAGAAATGGAACGCTACGCCACAAAATATTTCCTTATTAAGTTGGGACTACCTGAATATTCAATGTGACGAATGATCGCGACAGAATTGCATAAAAGAATCTCGACTTCCTTGGCATGTTTCATCTCAGAAGTCCAGACTAAGGACACCTATCAGCCCGGGGGTGCACGCGCTTCGGATGTTATCCACTCGATGCATTCGCAATGTAGCACATCCACCAAAATCGAACCGCTTATCTCCTAGGTCCACTCACGGTATATGCCACTCCAGCACGTACCGGATAGGCCTTGATAAAATTCGTCATGAACCTGGCTACTCTGACAAGGGCCTGTTGGGGGATTGGCGATAGGTTTGGTACCCTTTGACACCCAAGCCTATTGAAGTTTAGGGACTAGCATAAAATAAATGTGCATTGTACTTGAAATCATGCTTGTTGTTAGTTTAATGTAGATTCTTATGTGCTATGTGAAACTAATCAACCAGACGCTTAGTTTAAGGTCAACAATGCTTATCAAATTCCAAAAATACGCTCTAAAATATCGCAATAACATCAAAGCTCCGAATCAGTAAAGTCTCGCAACCAGGAGCCCAACACCAGAACAAAACAGCGCTGCCATGGCCAGCTTTGGAAAATTCCATCGTGCAGATTTTTGCGCCAGAAAATTCTAACGCTTGCAACGAGGAAAAGAAAAAGTCACAATGGCCAACGACAAAAATTCCCACGCTGACTAGGCAAGCGCTGGAAAATTCCAGCGTTGCGTTCCTGTGCGCTGTAATTTTCCAGCGCACGCATACTTTTTCCTCGCTTTTATGCCATAAATCAGAACATGAAAAGTCCAGAACCCAGTCCGTCGTGCAACCAATTCGAAAGACCAAAATACACATCTGCCCTAAGCATTGCGTGGTCTGGCTTAAAATACCCATTCCGGAACGCATATTCAAAATTGCGCCGAAGGTATTCTCACGGAATTGAAGCCTCATTAAGTCAAAATCAACAAACTATCCGCATTAGCTTTTACCAATCAAACCCAAAGGCCAGTACACGCAAATTACTTGTCATTTGCGTCGGAATGCTGAACGTTTGAGCGCACGAACGCTCAAACAAAGGGCCCAGTTTGGTAAAATTCAAGCCACGAAACAAAATTGACTAAGAAGGGAAAACTTCACAAATACCTGTAAGCGCTGGAATTTTCTAGCGCTTGTTTTCCAGCGCATAACAGTCAAGCGCTAGAAAATTCCAACGCTCAAAATTCAAGCTCTGGAATTTTTCTGGCGCTATTGGCTTCACTCCCGACAATATTCGCGTACTTTGGCTTAGACTAAAAAAACGATTTACAAAGTAATTGTTGGCTTACCAATGATACTTATGAATGGCATGATACCATTCAAGCTAAAATACAATAAACCGATGTCCATCTGAGTTAAGGAAACTACCTTTACCCGAAAAAACAAGCCATTCCGAGTCAGTGTCAAATTTATATCCAATAGTAAACCGATCCATTATCCTAAATAGATGTCTTGTAACATAGGGCTTGTTCCGCTACTTGGCACCGAACTGAAGAACAGAGATTAGCGCGTCTTGATTCTGCCACCCCAATTGCTAGTCCGATCGCAGAAATAGTAACTCTTGTCTCCACCCATCGTTTTCCTTTTCCAAGATCTCTAGTCTCCCGACCCCAGTTCTCCTCTGCACCAACTAGCAACATGTCGCTCGAAGATTTGGCCGCACAGGTCCAGTTGATGGCCACTGCTATGGAACAGCTCCGCATGGAAAATAAAAAACTAACGGCTACTCAGGCCCAAAATGAGCAGGATAATGCAAGGAAGATCGGGAAAATGGTCCTTCAACAGACCACGGGAAGCAAATTCTTCTCGATCGACCCTAAACCTCTTGCTGGCAAATTACCAGACAAGTTCAATTCATCCGACTTGCCCAAATTCAAGGTGACAGATAATTCCAGAAATCACCTATTGCGCTTTGTGGCCGCGATGAACCTGAAAGGCGTGGATAGATCCATGTATCTGCCAGCCTTCCCCCGGTCCATGGAATCGACTGCACTCCAGTGGTTCTATGAACTGGACCCTAAGACTTTCCCCACTTAGGAAGACTTTACTAATATTTTCGTCAAACAGTACTCGTCAAACATGGACTTCCAAGTAACCATGCGCGAGCTAGAAGTTCTCTGCAGAAAAAGAACGAGGGGTTCACGACTTACTTCGCCGGATGGAGAGAGCAAGTTGCTCAGATAATACAGAGGCCTCCTGAACCAGAGCTAGTCCAAAAGTTCATTGACAACTTGGACCCTGTTTACAAACAACATGTTTGGTACCTCGGTCTGGACTCCTTTAAGAGAATCTATGATGTGGGCATCAAAATTGAAGATGATCTCCTCAAGAACACCCAGAATGTTGCGGCAAACCCGCAATACGCGTTGTGAAACAAAACTTATATGAAAGGCGAACAGTCTCAGGCCCAAAAGGTCCACGCTTTCGTGAGCAGTCCACCAAGGACCAAACGTTGGATCAGGGTGAAGGAAATATATCCTTAACCCAAGGTGCATTGAGTCTAATACCAAGGTTCAGATTAATTGCGAACAATTAATTCAGTGAGATCAAGTGATCGGAACAGCTAGCTGGAGCAATGCTTCCGTCAGTGAGTTCTTATGGATATTAAGCTCACACCTTCCTCTTGATTGAACCTAGCTACAAGGTCACACCAATGTCATGTAATAAATCACCGGAATAAATGAATCAGAAATTCATTTAATAGCTTTTCGGGAATTAGTTTGGGAAAATGTATTATACGATATGACCTTGCATCGGAATCGTATATCGTATCGCGAATATTCGTAGGCTGGGCGAAACGAATAATCGTATCGTATGACGGTGATTCGTCGTATACGATACGATAAATAATAGCCGTAAGGCATTAGTCGCGAATACGAAGCGCATCAAAGCTGCCAGCCCGTCGAGCCAAGCGCGCAAGGCCCAACGAGCCAGCGAGCTCGCGAGCAAGGTGAGCAGGCCAGCCCATGGCGTGGCACAAGCGCGCAACAACAACAACATCGCAGCAGCGAGCACGCAAGGCCCACGGCCCAGCTGCTCGGCTGTGCGCGCTGTGGGCTTCAACCTACAGCGTGTGGCTGGGCACGGGTCTGTGAGGCCGTGTGTGCAAGTGTGGCCGGTCAAGGCCTTGTCTTGGCCGGTTACACTAATATAATATTAGGTTATTATATTTTTACACACAACCCAACACAACATTCAGTTTTCCAGGAACCCTAAACCTTATTCCAATATTACATTCTTCAATTTTCTCTCTGTGAAAACTGTTCATCTCGAAAAGCAATATCTTGTGTGTTGTCTAAGCTACAATAATCAAGACGGATCTAAACTCGTCGGTGAACCAAGTAGAGGAACAACAAGTGGAGTTCTTTGTTCGTGTTCGTTTATACAATACTCGGGAAAACACACTTCGAATGTAAGTTTGCTTAAACTGTGCTTTATACATGTTTCCTGGCTTTGGGGATGTTCTGCACATGTTATGTATGTTTAACTGTATTCCCCTACACAGGGGCCGAAAGTTCTCCCTACTAGGGTCAACTTTAGAAGCAGCATACGACTGACTCTATGCTCAAGGCAAATTGGTCCCATTAGAACCAACACCGGAGCCTACAGTCAAAGGCAAGTACTGGGATGACTCTGCCGAATGCAAGTACCATAGGGTCAAAGGCCACGATATTGAAAGTTGTTGGTTCCTTAAGAACACGATACAGGATATGATAGAGGACAACATCATTCCCCTACCCAACGTGCACAAACCAAAAAACAACACCAGCCCTCTGGGAGCCTGCTACATAACACTCGATCACCTAGAGTGCACATCTATCGACTCCTTGAGCTACATAACACTTCAAGGAGAACCGCTGGCCCAATTCCCAACAAACCATGAACATGGAGACATCTGCGGCATCTGGGACGACAACGCCGACGATGTCTACCGTTTCCAAACTGAAGCCACATGCCAGAATTACTTCACAGATGACTGGCACACGGTACCCTTCACCTACCCTCCTCCGGAAACCAAGGTCAATAACATAACCTGGTCTGGAAGAGTATATTAACCGGATATTAGCCTGCCGCTCACGAGCGATATCCTGGTCTGGCAAAACGCCGAACAGACCCAGCCCAACACCATAGCCGGGGTTATCGAAGATCTCTTCTTGAGACAGTTAAAGAAGACTAAGGCAGAAATAACCATCTGGTACCTCATGTGCACCTCGAAAGTACACCGTGACAAAGTAATCAAGTCCCTTGACCTCGTTTCAGTCCCCACGGATATCACTCCTGATTCGCTAGTAAATTAAGTCACAGGGGACTTAGAAGGCCGGGCAATAGTCTTTGACCAAAAAGACTTATCCAAAGAAGGAAGCGCCCATAAAAAATCTCTTTACTTAGTAGTCAGATGCAAAGGTAAAAACATCCCACTAGAACTGGTAGACAACGGCTCAGCTGTAAATATTTTCCCGCTTCGCAAGGCTTGATTCCTAGGCTTGGAAAACACTGATCTCCAGCCATCTATTTGTTTTGGACAAATTCTGCTTAGAGTCGAACTTGTCTTGAGGATGGTGCTAACAATCGATTGAGCTAGATAATGCAAAGTGACAAGAGTAAGTCGTAAAAGAGTAAGTGAGAGTATTATTATTGGGAGGAATTTCTTATGTACAAACAGAATTACCTAAGCCATTTTATAGGCATTATACAACAAAATGTAACGTTTAAACAATAAATACGCATAATTAGACATAAAGTAGGCAATTGGGGTCGTACTTTAATTGGTTTGTAACCGCTGCTTCCTTCCCAACCGTTGCGAGAAAGTTGGCAAGATGTACCGTTCTGCCTTGCTGGCAGCCACGTGCTCTCCATGGTGGCACATTTGGACATGTCACCAAGAGGGTATTTCCCCCCCCCCCCCTAATAATTGTCCCCAAACCCATTTTGAATTTTATTCCGGGAAGTTCAAAAGGAGAAATGGATTTTCCTTGGTTACGAGAAAAGGGAGGAAATGACCTCTTATTCCCCCAATGACTGACAATGTTAATGCAATGATGATTTCGGTAACTCAACCGCCCAAAACCTCCATAAATATGACCACCCCCCTTAACCACTTCTTCACATTTCCTCTTTCTCTCTCTCCTCAATTTGCAAAAAGAAGTCGGTGTTCTTCTCCTTCTTGTTTCCAGGTAACCGCTTCCTATTCATCTTCTTCCTTTTCCCCTTCCATTCCTTATGTCGCAAAGAATGAGGACAAAATTCACTCGTGCAAAGAAAAAAAATTGGTGGTAGAGTGTGATCTGGATGAGGGGCCGATTTTTAGCCCGACCAATATTTTGGACAAGAAAAACGATCGAGCGGCCACCTGGGGGAAACAGGATGTGGCGGCGCTCAAGGCCGAGTGTGGCTTTCCTCCGTCGGTGGTGATCCGCCTGCTGTAGCCCGATGAACGGGCCGATTGGGTATCGGACGGTTGGGTGTACTTCTATGAGTACCCCTTCAAGATTGGGTACACTTACCCTTTCACGCCGCTGGTACGGGGGATTTTGAAAACCCTAATGGTGCCGCCGGCGCAACTGATGCCGCAGGTCTGGCTGGTCATGCACCTCGTCGGCCATATGGCCGACCAGTTGGATATGGAATTCTGGGTGGAGGACTTGGTTTACACCTACAAAGTCCAAAATTACGGGGCCGGCCGGTACCTTCTGCATGTGAAGGATGACAGGGAGGCTCTTTTGGGTTTCGACAAGTCAAACGACCGTGGGTGGATGGGTCGTTTCGTCTTTGTGGAGTTGGCTAGTCTGGGGCCCGACTCCGACTTCTTGGCTGGGGAATGGATGGCTAGAGGTATAATTTGTTTTATTTTGTGTTTCGGGATACTTGTTGATTGACTTTGTCTCACTTGTTTGTTTTTGTAGGGGCATCATTCGACACTGTCGGGGTCGGTGCCGAAGCGGTAGAAAAGACTGATGTTCTTTTGGGGATTCCTTTAAAGGACAGGGCTTTCTGTGGCGTGAGGTTTGAGCGTGAAGATCTCTCGCAGGAAGAGGAATACTCCGAACCTGCAAACATATCCACTTCAACAGGCAAATGGGTTAGAGTTAGTTTACAAGTTGGGTTCGTTGCCCTTTTTACAAAAAATAGATTACAAGTTTGCTTTGACGAGTCTGAGTCGTCTATGTGGTGTGACTGGGGAGACGGGAACGTCTTTGGTTGCAAAATTCAAGTTTCCGCCTCCATCTTGGAAGAGGAAACTCACTTTCGAGTTTCCCGACGACTTCGGGTCGGCTGACGCTCCTCTGCACCAGCTATAGCCAGAAGTAGACCGCATGTGGATGTCGTCCAGCCGTGAGCATCAAGAGACCCTGTCCCTAGTTGCTGCAACTGTCGAGAGCATCTCGGATGCCTGGAAGGTATTTTCTGTTCCTGTGCCGTACCTTTTATTTTCACTGCCATCCTTATGTCGACATATGTGACTCAAATGCCTTCTTCTCTATTTTTTGTTTTTCGACATAGGCCCTGCAATCTGCTTTGGCTAGTCGTCATCATGTCATAACATTGGAAGACCAGTTAGTAAAAATGAAAATCGACATGAAAAAAGAAAAGCAGGAGGTCGGTCGACTTGGTGGTGTTGCCAAAGAGGCGACGGCTAAGGTCGAGATGCTGGAGGCAGAGTAAGCAAAGGTAGCTGCTGAGACTGCTGGGCTGAATGCCGAGAAGGAGGCGCTGGCTGCTGAGGTTAACGAGCTGAAGACGTCTTTTGCCAAAGTCAAGGCGAGGATTTTCGAGTGTGCTGGTTATTACACTTGGAAAACTCGGGCTGAAATGATGGAGGACTTCATGGCGGGCAGGCATGCGGACTGGACTCTAGAGAAAGACATTGCTCAGTTCAACACCACATTCCCCGAGGAGTATGTCCCCCCTGGTGTCGTTAGTGATGAAGAGGACGTTGAGGAGGGTGCAACTGCAACCAGCCCCAACGCCGAGATGGTGGCGGCACCAGGTAATGGCGAGCAAGAGGAGAATACAGGACCAGCAGACCCCCTGAAGTAGTCCTTTCCCCACCCCCTTCAAAAAAATATATATAATTTGTGGTTACTTGTTAAACAATGGTTTTTTTGGTTGGCCTTGATGAGGTCAAAAAATATTATGGATGTGTTTCGCCTTTAAGGCGGCAGTCTTTTGTGTGTTTTTGGGCTTGTCCATAGGGACAAGTCATGTAAATATTTGTGGATGGTTTTAATTTTTATCTTTGGTTTGTGTGAACTGTTTGTGTTTGGAAAAAATTATTTTTGGTTTGTGTTTGTTTTGGTGTGCAGGGAACTTTGGTGTGCGTACCTTGCATTTGACTTGGCGACGCCTTCAGCTTGTCAGGAGTGAAGCTGCAAAGTAAGAGACGTAAACTGCAAAAAAAAGTAGATCTGTATTCCAGTTTTTATGTAATGTACAACGTAGTGTGTCAGGCGTTTTGTATGGCCTCAATTGTAGTTTTGTAATTTGTAAAGTTTGTAATATGTAATTCGTACAAGTAGTTTGTGACATTTGAAAATACGAATAAAATGACAAAGTCGTTTCGCATTTGTCTTTCCAAACATGTCCCTTGGTGTTGCATTTGATTTTTTTTCCAATCTGTCCTCTTCTTGTCGTGTCCGTCATCATGTGGGCATCATACTGTCAACATAGCACAGCGTGAGGATTAGCCGTTGGTGTAGCCAACGGCCCCCGATGCTTAAGTCAGTATAGAGTGACATGAAATAAAACGAAATCACGACAAGAAGAGGAAAAGAAAGAGTTTAAGGAGTACTAGTCGAGATCATGTCGTATGTGTGTGTTTGCGGAACTTCGAGACGTTGTATGCACTTGTTTTGTGTTGTGATCTGCAAAACAAGATAATGGCGTCAGGGTTGGCCGTTGTGTGGCAAACAGCCCTCCGATGCCTAAGTCAGTAATGATAATGAAAAAAATCATAAGTAAAGGAAGAGAAAAAAGATAGGGAACTTAGCTTTACTTGTTGTCGCCAAGGCTGTTATCCTGTTTGAGCATACCCGAGATCGTCTCGAACCGAGATTGTGTCGAGTTGTCCCCAGTTTGGGGATATCGCCATGATGTCGCGGATACCTGTCTTTCCTGTATGTTAGAAAAAACTAGAAAGGATGGATTTACAAGGTGTTCAAAAGTGATACAACTTCAGGTGCATCGCATTCCAGCTCCTTGGGATGGGACTTCCATCTCTGTCGACCAGTTCGTATGCGCCATGGCCTGTTCCTCTTACGATTTGATAAGGCCCTTCCCAAGTTGGGGCCAGTTTCCCATGTCATGGATCCTTCTTGTTTGGAAAGACCTTTCGCATAACCCAATCTCCTTGTCGAAAAACTCGAGCTCGTACGTTCTTGTTGTAACTGTTAGCAACTGCTTGTTGGTAGGATGCCATCCTAACTAGTGTTGCTTCCCTGAGTTCGTCAACGGTGTCAATGTCGTATGACAAGACTGAGTCATTCATTCCTGGCAACATGAAGCTGCTAAATTTAAAGTTTTAATTTAGGATTTAAAACGAGTTTTAAGATAATAAAAATATTTATGCATAATTGATCAAGTTTTAGAAATCCGGGGTACTACAACAGTCGACAAAGCACTTAGGCTTATTTTGGCAGAGCAATTGGGCCTTTTTGAACCGAATACTTGGGCTTTTTTTACCTAAACACTTGGGTTGTTTTCTAGTGGGTGTAATACTTTTATGGTGTAATATTTAACACCGGACTTTTTGTTGATAGCTATACAGACTAATTTTAGAATATTGTGGGTGATGGACATTAGCATAATGTTCTCATAATATTTATAACTCCATATCTCAAACCCAAAAAAAGTTGATAAAAAAAGGATATTTTGATATTTACCACCTTTTATGTTTCAGGTTTTTGTATTTACCACCTTATAAAACGTATTTTCATATTTACCACCTTAATTTTGTGAAATGTTTTAAGTTCACCACCTATTAATCGTTTTCATCCAATAATCTGTACATGTGAACGCTATTTAACTAACTTATTTAATTGGAAACCTAATGAAAGAAGAGAAAAATTAAAAAAAGTTGGTTAAGTTGAACCACATGGATGAAATCCGTTCAAAAGCGGTGAATACGAAACTTTTCATAAATTTAAGGTGGTAAATATAAAATTACATTTTATATGGTGGTAAATACAAAAATTTGAAACTTAAGAGGTGGTAAATATGAAAAAATCCTAAAAAAATGGTGGGGGAATTAGTGTGAATGGAACACTTCATGCAAATGCTTTGGGTAGCATCAGCACACATCACTAACGCATGGAAATTATTCTTATTCTAGTGAAAAGTTTTTTCCAAAATCCTCATTATCATTATAAATTATTTTTTGGGCTCGGATGATGCCCCGCCTTCCCACATTAATAACATTCACAATTACTTTTTTTTTGTGATAACATGAAACATCTAATAACCTAGTGGTAAAAGCTTAAGGCGCAAACCACGTTTGACATTTTTTTTGTATATGAATATTACATGGAGCAAACGACCGATAAGAAAATCGCCACATGACATTTATACTTTTTTTAAAGACGCTTTTTAATATATAGTATAGATTAGCGAAATTGGGTTTCAACCGTATTAACTATGGCTTGGATGTACGTAACAACACAACCTTTGATTAATAGACATAATAAGAACAACTAAAGCTATGGGTGCATCACGTATCATTAGTGTGACCGTACCGGAGTCCCAAGATTCGAACGAAGACCCGAGATTCGACTGGATTTTACAGCACATGCTTTCCTTTGAACTTATTTTATCTGGGAAAAAAAATCTTATTTGGTCAAATAAAGTATGTGTAAAATTGTCTGCTAAAAATTTAATTTTGTCTGAACTTACCTTATATATACTTATTTTATTTCATTATAACTTATTTTGTTTTAAATTAATCGAGTATACATTAGGGCCTTACGGATAAAATGTTTTTTAATTATGGTTAATGGATATTTTCAACAAAAAAATGGAAGCTATCAGGCCAATAAATATTTACTTCAAGGCTTTGATATATTCACCTTATTTTCACTTATTTTATGTCTAATAAGATAAATTAAGATAAGATAATACAAGATAAAATAAGGGTCAATAAGTTCAGAATAATACTTTGTATAAGATAAGTTCAGACAAAATAAAATAAGATAAAAGGTATATAGGTTCAAAGGACACCTTTTTATAACTTCCAATAAGGGTCACCTATGGATGTTAGCGGGGCAGGTTCATTGGCGACCCGCCCCGCATCCACCCTTAGTAGGTGGGATGGGGGAGGTTTGACAGGTGATGGGGCGGGGATGAGTATTAGAAATCGTACCCTCCATGGGTGATTGGGCGGGAGTAGATAATATTTGGACCCACCCCATCCCCACCCGCCCCGCTCGATCCCCTTCCGCCCTGCATCATACCGTCAATTAAGCTGACCCAAACATCATTTAGTACATCAATTTAAGATTTTAAAAAAATCCAAAGTTGAACGATTTTTTTTAGATGTGTTTGTATGTGATAATATGAATTTAGGTAAAACTTTTATGTTTATTTGTTTAGATTTTTAGTTATGGACAATACTTTTTTTTCCACTATATCTTATTTTTAGGCGGTATTGGTGCGGGTATGAGACGGGGATGGATGTCTAGGTGGATAATGTAGGGGTTTACAAGTAAATACATAGAATGATAGCGGAATAACTCCAAATCCAGGAACCATGTATAAAGTACAGATTAAGCATAACTTACGTTTGTAGCGTGTTTTCCCCTTAGTTCAACGAACATGAACAAGAACTCCAAATGTCGTTCCTCTACTTGGTTCACCGACACGTTCAGATCCGTCTTCAGATTGATGGCTTAGATCTCCTTCAAGATATTTTGCTCTTTGGGAAGAACACTCTAATGTAGGAACACAAAGAATTAGGGTTCTCTAGGTGCTTAGGTTAGAATGAATATGTTATTAGGTTAGGGAAAACATATGTTAATTGGTTATTAGAATAACCTTTTAACTTGCTAAATCGGCCAAAGCCAAAGGCCTCGACCGGCCAACCCGGCCCACTTGAAGCAACAGCATGCAGCGAGCACGTTGTTGGGCCACGGGCCGCAGCGCTGCTCCTATTTGCTCTGTGCGCGCGCGCCTAAACAGCAAACCCATGGGCCAGCGATGCATGCTTGTGCAATGTGCCCATGGGCCTTGTGCCTCGTGCCTTCGCTGTGCCGAGTTTGCCTGCTGCCTCGGACATTCTTCTCTTACATGATAGCTTACTTCCTTCAATGGTCGGGTCTCCATGGGTAGACCGTGTCCGTCTTCAGCCGACTTCCCTTTTTGCCTGGCCGCTTTGCTGCATTCTTGCACTGGGACGGTTTCACTGAAGGATCTTGTGATTTCTTCTTGGAGAACGTGTTGAAGTCTTTCTTGCCAACCGTCCGTGATGTCTTGATGAAGACCATGCAACATGTGCTGCAGGGATATCGCGGAGGCTGGCTGGCTTGCTGAGACATCAAAAGGCTCTTCAGCTTTGCTTCCTATAGGGGATTGTCCCATGTTGATGACAGGCTGTCTTCCTCCTGCGTCTTTCTCAAATTGTGGTTCGGCCATTATCCTATACCTCCCGACAGACGGCGCCAAATGTTGTGGGATCTTTTGTGGTGATGACGTGTCACGCGTTCCTCGGAGGTATCAAGTATGCGCTGGCACGATCTTCCTGCAACATGCAAAACAAGAATATTCCTGTAGGAATATTCCCTCTGATGCCTAAGTAAGTATTGGCTAGAGAGAGAAGTAATTTGTAGAGAGAAGGCAGAGCAAAGATAGTTTAAGGTAGGTGGGAATTAATTGAATGCCCCTTTTACCTTGGGATCTGAACTATTTATAGGGCTAGGGTTTCTTGGGAGTTGATCCCTAAACCCTAGCTGCATGATTGGATGATCTCTGGGATTGGGACACGTGTCCGTTTGTAGGGGATTTGATTAGATCATGATGGATCCTTTAGGTTTAGGTTTGGTCATGGATATCTTGGGCTTTTATCAAGTATGTGGGCCTACTGGGCCTAAGTGACAAGGTTTGGAAAGGGATATGAGCCCTGGGCCCATATAAGTTTGGGAGTAGGCTTGAGTAGGCCATGCACTTCCTATGGCCCATTGTGGTGATACACCAAGGCCACATCATCTTCCATCATACTAAACCTAGCTAGTACTTTGTCAATATAATGTAAGTGCTTTGGCTTAGTTACGTTCAATCATTCTCTTAGACCTATCCCTATTGATCTTGATGCCCAATATGTATTGTGCCTCTCCTAAGTCTTTCAATGAGAAATACTTTCCAAGCTAAGTCTTTACAGACTCCAACATAGGAATATTGTTTCCAATAAGTAGTATGTCGTCAACATACAAGACTATGAATGCAATTTTACTCCCACTAACTTTCTTGTATACACAAGATTCATCCTGATTCTTGATGAAGCCAAATTCATTGACTGCTTTATCAAATCGTATCTTCCAACTCCTAGATGCTTGCTTCCCATAATTTTTTTGGAGGGTATTGGTGCAGGTATGAGGGGGGATGGATGCCCAGGTGGATAGTGTAGGAGTTCACAAGTAAATACATAAAATGATAGAGGAATAACTCCAAATCTAGGAAGCATGTATAAAGTACAGATTAAGCATAACTTACGTTTGTAGCGTGTTTTCCCCTTAGTTCAACGAACACGAACAAGAACTCCAAATGTCGTTCCTCTACTAGGCTCACCGACACGTCTATCATACCTTTCCTTGATCCTTTGGATCGGAAAAACCCTCGAGTTGTGACATAAACGCACTCTCTTCAACAACACCATTCAAGAAGTCAGTTTTTGACATCCATTTGCCATATTTAATAGTCATGAAAAGCGGCAGTTGCAAGGATTATCCGAATAGACTTAAGAATTGCAACTAGTGAAAAGGTTTCATCGTAGTCAACGCCGTGAACTTGTATGTAACCTTTTGCTACCAATCTATCATTGTATATGTATACAATTCCATATTTATCTTTCTTCAATTTGAAGACCCATTTTCTTCCGATAGGTGGTAACCCATCCGGAAAATCAACAAGATCCCAGACTTAATTTTCGAAAATGGAGTCTACTTCAGATTTCATGGCCTCTAACCATTTTGTGGAGCTTGGGCTCGTCATAGCTTGCTTGTAGGACATAGGTTCATCACTATCTAATACGAGAACTTCTGAGTTTTAAGTTAAGAGGAAAATGTCCATTTATCCTGTTGAACCTTAGTTCTATGTGATCTACAAGGGGAAACAACGTCTTGAGGAACTACTTCCACTGGCTCTTCCAAAGGCCTTGAAGGTTCTTCATCTTGAACTTCTTCTAAAGAGTTCTTGATTAGTTGTTCATCTCGAATCTCTTCAGGGTTTATTATTCTCCCACTTGTTAATTTGAAAATGTGATCTCTTTCCAAAAAGACAAGGTCATGAGCAACGAATACTTTGTTCTCTGGTTTATTGTAGAAGTAATACCCCTTAGTTTCTTTTGGATATCCAACAAAGGAACATTTATCGGATTTTGGTGCTAGCTTGTCCGAAATTAATCGCTTCGCATATGCTTCGCAACCCCAAATCTTGAGAAAAGACAACTTTGGCAGGTTCCCAGTCCATAATTCACATGGAGTCTTTTCAACATCTTTTGACGGAGCACGATTGATTGTGAGTACTGCTGTTTGCAATGCATCTCCCAAAAATTGTAAAGGAAGTTCGTCTTGACCCATCAATGACCTGACCATATCTAGTAAGGTCATTTTCTCTGTTCCGACACTCCATTCCATTGAGGTGTCTCTGGAGCAGTCGATTCAGAAAGAATATTGCATTCTTTTAGATGGTCATCAAACTCGTGGCTAAGATATTCACCTCCTCGATATGTTCTTAGATCTTTGATTTTTTTTTGCCATGTTGATTCTCTACTTCATTTTGGAATTCTCGGAATTTCTCAAACGATTCAGACTTGTGTTTCATTAAGTAAATATAGACATATCTACTGAAATCGCCCGTAAACGTTATGAAGTAGTTGAAATCACCTCTAGCTTTCATACTCATACGCCCACATACGTCCGTATGTATTAGCCCAAGTAGTTCTCTTGCTCTTTCTCCCACTTTTGAGAAAGGTTGCTTTGTCATTTTTCCAAGTAAACAAGATTCGCATTAATCAATCTTCTCTAAGTCGAATGATTATAGAATTCCCTTCCTTCGAAGTCTTTCCATGCGCTTTATGTTTATATGGCCTAATCGACAATGCCACAAATATGTGAGATCCAAATCACCAGTTTAGCCCTTTTGGTAGTAATGTTATAGATTTGTTTGCTTGTATCTAGCACATGTAGACCATTTATTGTTGTGCTGAACCATAAAACATTCCATTTAAAGACAAAGAGCAACTATTGTCTTTAAATTTAAAACTAAAACCATTAGAATCCAAAATTGAAACTGAAATGATGGTCTAGTGATATATACTAGGAACATAGTAACAGTTTTCTAGTTCCAAAAGAAAACCACTAGGCAAAGATATAAAATAAGATCCTACGGCTAATGCAGGAATCCGTGCTCCATTTCCCACGCGTGGATCCATCTCGCCTTTATCAAGCTTTCTATTTCTCCTTAGTCCCTGTGAATTGCAACATAAGTGTGAGCCATAACCAGTATCTAATACCCAATAAGTATAATTAGCAAGATTACAATAAATAACATACATACCTGAAGGAGAAGCAACGTTTTCGTCCTTCTATTCTTCCTTTTTCTTAGGACAATCTCTCTTGTAATTACCAATTGCATTACAATAGAAGCATTATGCCATAGAAGGAGAAGTATTCTTCTTCATCTTTCTCTTAGAAGGCGCCTCTTGCCCTCCGGGAGTGGATGAAGATGCATCCTTGCCTTTCTTCCCCTTGCTTACTTTCTTGAATTTTGTGCACCTCACATTTAATGGGTCATGATTGAACTTTAGGATTTTCTCAAATTTCTCAAGCATTTCAACAAGTTCACTGAATGTGTTCTCTTTCTGATTAAATAGATATCACTACTACAAAAACACCTTTGCGAGTCGCCTCTAAATTGCCTTTAGTGTCGCCTATGGTGCGACTCTGAAGCTAGGGACTCTAAAACTTTTTGGTGTTTAGGAGTCGCCCCTTTGAGGCGACACGAATATTATTATACATGTCGCCTGTTATGGAAGAGGTGACAATAAAGATATATTTTGAAAAAAAATTAATTTATTAATTAATCATTCCGAGTCTCCTATTATACTAAGAGGTGACACGAAAGGTAATTTTTAATTATTTTAAAAGAATTAATTAACCTTTAATGTCGCCTCTAATCTCTATAGGGGACACGAAAAATATTTTCCAGAATTATTTTTATAAATTTTTTAATTATAGGAGTCGCCTCTAAAGTTTATAGGCGACACGAAAAAATATTTTCACAACATTTTTATTAAATTTATTAATAATCGAGTCGTCTAACATACTAAGAGGCGACACGAAAGATGTTTTGTACAATTATTTTTATTAAGCTAATTACCTTTAGAGTCGCCTCTTAATGTTACAGGCGACACGAAAAGTATTTTTTCGAATTATTTTTTAAACTTTTTTACCCATTTGAGTCGCCTATTATACCAAAAGGCGACACGGAAAGTATTATTTTTCTTAAAAAAAATATATTAATTAAACCATAAGGAGTCGCATGTAATTATAGGAGGCGACACCAAAAGTGTGTTATGTTTTTAGTTTTTTTAAAAAAAATTTGTTCTTGCTAATTTAAATTATTTCTACGTACGTAATAAAATAAATAATAACACAAAAATAATAAATAGAGCTGAGATTTGCAGAATTGCAAAAACAAAATTGTATTAATTCAAACAAGAAAGTTGGTTCAACAAGTACAAAAAATTGTATCCCAAAAAATAACCTACAATTTATTATAGTTTAATATCTATCTCTAAAAAATAGAAAATGACTACAAACAACTACTAATAAAATATCTACGCCGTTTTTCTCGAACATCGTCGATCTCCTCTTGAGTGTACGGATTTGGAGAAAATATCTGTACTTCAACAAAATTATGTATTAATTAGTAAAGTTTGGATAAAACCTAGCGCATATTTAGTAAAAAATGAGATAAATCTATAATAACATAAATACACATACACGTACCTCTTCCATATTACTAATACTTTGTAATCCGGGTAAAACTATTTGATACATGTACTCCATATTCTGCCAATTGCTGCTACTTCTAAAAGAAGGGCTAGTGCAAACTGCTTGTGCTTGAAGAAAGAGAGAAAGCAAGCTAGTGCTAACTACTTGAAGAAAGAAAGAAATCAGGATAATGCTAACTACTTCTGCTTGAAGAAAGAAAGAAAGCAGGCAAATGCTAACTGCTTCTACTTGAAGAAAGAAAGAAAACACGTCTTCCAACAGATACTCCTTGTGTAAAAGAGTAGTAATAGGCTGGTATGCCAACAGGTACAACTATGCCAACAGGTACAGATATGCTAACAGGTACAGATATGCCAACAAGTACATATATGCCAACATGTACAGATATGCCCCTTCGCTTTTGAGAAATCTCATGTATATGGTGGAAGGCGTCCTCAAAGCCACTAGAGAGACTTCATTTGGGATCTCTAGACCTGTTTTCACTTGATTGAAGAGATTTTACATGATTTGATCGCAGGAAAGTAACTAAAGGAACACACAAGTCACAATCTCGGAAAAAATAGGCGAATCCAAAATAACCTTATGTGAGTAGTAAGCTCATTAGATAAATTAGGTATTTAAAGGAATGGCGACTTCTTCTTACCTACGTTGTAATGTTCTGGATTTTGAATGGTCAACAAATTAGAGTTAGAGCAAAAACTTGCATCAAGTAGTTAAGCCAGCAAGAACAATTATCTACTTTCTCTGTACATATTGGGAAGATACAATTACTTACTTGTGGATACTAAGTGACAAGCATCTGGCAACGGGAGTCTGTCGTTTTCACACTGCCCTATCTTCCAAACTTTGAACTTGTTAGCAAATGGAGCAGCTAATTCATTCTATTGCTTGAGCATTGACATTTTATAGGGTCCCCTGATGTCTCCAAGTGGACCCATACAATACCATTCATTTTGTTCGGCTTCTACAGGTGCATACCTTCTGATTCTCTTCTTCACTCTCTCATCATCACTTAAATTAAGGATATGCACACCGATTTTCTACTTCTCCCTTCGTGATTATTGCCTAAATCAGTGGTCTGCATCCAAGTTTTTAGTTTCACATCATATTGATATTCAAAGTTATCCGATCCTTGATTTTCCTTTTGTATATCACGATCATCTTCAGTTTGAGCTGTTTCAGAATGTAACTCTTCTCCTTTGGCAGGTGACACAATGCGATTCTCCTGTTTACTTTCTGCAAGTCACACAAGAAAGAAGAAAAAACAAAAGAACTTCAAACTATGCTCTGACAATGTGCTAGGCAACTGGGGTTCATGTAAACAAAATTAAAAATCAGTTAAGCTTATTTTATTAACTAAAGTATACCAGACATTTTTTATCACCGAATTAATCAAACAAAAACCCTTTAGTTTTTATAAACAAAATAGTTTCAGTATTTCAGATGTTATTGGGAAAAACTCACAATAGAGCACACACTCCCTCTAGGTTTCTACTAAGCAGCACTTTACCCATTTGACTACAAAATTGATCTCAAATCAGCAGTCCCCACAAGTCCACAACAGTGCATCCACAAATCAAGGTGAAAAGACTAAAACATAAGGGACATACTTATTTAAAACTGAGGAATGGAATATTAACAAGATCCTGTATAGAATCTATGCTTCAGTGATTGAAAAACTAGTAACGCGAATTTGATCTAGAATGGCATTCTTTAAGCACTGGAAATGCCTAAACATGGCTCTAAGAGCAAAGCATAAAAATGGGGCAGCATTTCCAAGGCCCGCGACAGATTCAAATGATGTAACAACTGATTGCATTTGTTGGCAGTACATTTTATATCTTTTATAAACCTAACACAAATAAGGAGGATGAACAACAAAAGAGACAGAATGTCAAACCGAACAGATACTCAAGATACCTATTATAAACTTCCAATTGGGTTTTCAGTTTTAAAATTCCGAAAGGTATAACAAACCTAGTCGTCAAGTATCAGTGTAGCACATTAAGCCCGCTCCATAGAAGTCTCGCACAAGACAAAAAACATATTACTCGCAGCATAACATTATAACAAACTGTTCAGTGAGAAAGCTATCAACAAAACAAAGGTGCATCAGTTGTTCAACTACCAAAAACAGTTTTAAACAAAAATGAACAATAATGTAAAAGAAACCGCGTAACTCAACAGCAAGGAGGCAAGGACCATACTCTATAATATTGCACAGCAAACTCATAGAGTAGAGTGAAGGAGCAATGTCTTATCTCAATACACACATTATAATGGTGTAGAAATTAGATTAATCCCCTATTAGAGAGACGTGTCTAAAATATCAATTGGGGGTTATATCAATAACAATATTAGTACAAAAGAATCCAAAAAAAAAATGATCACATTGTTTAGAAAACTACGCATAGATGAATTATAGAAAGTAATATTAGTTAGAGTAAGACCTAGTTCCAAACAAATGGACAAAATAAAAGCCAAAGTTCACAATATAAATCGACAATGGAGGGAAACAGTATGGATGCATGGTGCAAAAAGGAGCTTCAGTAACTGAAATCTTATTCGCTTTTCAGAGTTCTGGTCCCAAAGTACTTGCTCAAAAACTCATCATCTGCTAGCAACTTTATGTGTTGCGTCAATGCTAGTTCTGCCCAACCCCAGATTCCCCTAAAGCAACAGTAACCCACCCAAACCACATAACCTGAGGCACACTCCATATTATATAAGTGGTAAAATTAGCATCCAACAAGATCCAACAGAGGTCCTGTTGTCCCATAAACGCCCCTTCCACCCCCCCCCCCCACACACACACACACTAAGAATGTAATATCCCAAAATTTTATAATTTCGTATAATATATTTTATAGTCAAAATATAATTATATCCGTTTTTAGCTAGTCCCTTTTAATATTTTCAGAAATTTAAAAACGCTATTTTAAAATTAGTAGGACTCTTATTACGAGCACCTATATATAACCCATTAACCCTAATTATTTTCTTTTTACAATGAGAGTCAGCCGTTTTCTTTTTCCTCCTGCATGTTGTTTGCGTAAGTGTTCATACTTCTTATATTAATTTCATTTGTTCCTTGATCATGCACATCACCCACAAATTTAAAGGATATTCTCGTAGTGCCCAGTCAGTCAAGTAGCCTAGTACGTGGTATCAAGCTATCAATCTTCTGGGCTTGTTTCCTTTCGAGTGTGTATTATTTTCGTTCAAACGCGTATTGATTTTTCGGAAGGTAATCACGCTTAGTCCCTTCTAATTGTTGGTGTATATTATTAGTTGTAATCACGCGCACTAAATCAATTTGAACTTGTTTATACTTTTATGGGTACTCACACGAATGATGTTGGAATTGTGTTGTATGCTCGTGAATAAGTTATTATTGTTGTTCTTGATTTAATTGAACTACTCGCTGATTTGATGTGATCGTGAATCAGTTGTATATTGCCTTATTGATCCATTCATATTGTGCCTTTGTGATTATTAATGATAAAGTTGATTGGTGTTGTAAGTTTCGTATTATAGTACATGGTTGTGGAAGACTTAGGTAGATTAATATATTGGGTTGGCTCTCAGTTATGGTTTTTCTTGAAGTTGGATTAGTTTTAGTTTAAGGTTGAACAATAATTAAATTTGGGTACTAGTTCTATTACTTAAGGGAGTGATATTACTGTACCGAACGAGTTACATTATTTGGGAATCTGTGCCATTATTGGAAATATATTACTGGTCCTAAGTGAGTTTCGATCGTATTATAAGATCACGAGATCAAGGTTGAGAATGAATGTTATATACTTTGTATATTTTTGGTTTGAGGCTCGATGTTATAGACCTTAGTCCTTGGCATGTTGGTAAGGAGATGATAACCATTAGTAGATGAGCAAGATACAATCTTTATTTTTCTTAATCTCCCCAAAAGTGGGATTTGGTCCAAAAGTGGCCTTGACTCGGAGAGTCTTTCTAGTAGCTATTGAGAGTTTCAAGTTTTTATACTTGTTGGTTTATTTATTCGAATTACCCATGTCCAAGGCTAGGTATAGAACAAAGAGCAAACATGGCACCTATTGGTTTGAGTACGTTTAGTAAAGGAAAAGATCATATTAATATTTGAGGTTCATATGAAAGAGAATATTTATAGTTTCCATATAGTATGGAATTAATTATATCTTTGGGATTATTTGTGTAATGTAGTCTCGTACTACATTATTTAAGTGAGCAACTATTATTATATATTGGTATGCTATATTACAGGTGATTACTCAGCTTTTTGCTGACGTGTGTGTTTATTTGCTATGTGTGTTTGCGGCCATGTCTTTTTCTTATGGTGGCCCTGCGACGATCCTTTTGGAATTTGTCCTCTATAGTGAGCAGTCAATATTGATTGTAGCAGATTGATCGTGAAAGATCGCAGTTCAAGTTGAAGGAGCTCAAGTGTTATCGTTTAGTCTTTTTAGTTGTACAGTTGTAAATAGATCACCTAGTAATCAAATTGTAATAGTTTAAGTCTTGTAAGCCTTAGCACTTGACAATGTGATCAAGTGTGGCGGTGATACCTCCGATTTAGGTGTAAGCTTCCGCATATTTTATAAAGTCTTTTATATTAATTATTTATTTCTAGTTAGTAAATCGGGGGTGTTACAAAGAATGTGTAATAGACTGACTGATTCCTGACTTTGTGGATTACAAAAAATAGAGGCAAAACTGAAAATACTACAATTCAATAATGTTTTGATGAAAAAAACGCTCAACTTAAAACACTACAGACGCCCAATTCAACAATCATATCAATTCAATAATTCTTTAATGAAAAAAACTCCCAATTTAATTAATTCAATAATCGCAATCATATGAATTCAATTCAATTCAATTCAATTTAAAACACTACAAACGCCCTATTCAATAATCATAATCATATCAATTCAATCATTCTTCAATGAAAAAAAAACGCCCAATTTAATCATATCAATTAAATAATTTTTTGATGAAAAAAACTCCCAATTTTATCATATCAATTCAATAATTGTAAGATAAAAAACGCCTATCTGATAAGAGATAACAAAAATAATAACATAAACACAAAAAATTAAGATTAATACTTCAATTTTGCAGAAGTTTAACGAATCAAAGAAATCCCTTACCTTGTTTGTTGTGTTCGCTTTGCGCAGAAAACCAGCAGATGATGAATTGCTGGAGATGATGAACGTACTGCTCGAATTGATCTTGAGAGAGGATGACTGATGGTGACTTGCGAGAACTGAAGATTACGAGAGGTTTTAGGGGAAGAAAATGGTTGTTAGATGATGACTTACGAGAGGAAAATTATTGGGGGGGAGATGATGACTGGGGGTTATGTGAGATTGTGAGAACCGCAAGATTAAGTGAGGCCCGAGAGATTGAGTATAGGTTAAGAACTTAAGCGGGTTAAATTCTTGGGAAATGTTTAGGGTAATTTTTATTTTTTTATGGGAAAAATCTTTAGAAAATATTTGTCTCGTGAATTAATTTTTTTAATTAATTTTTCGGGTATTAATTACGCATTTTATTTTTTGATTGTTTTTTCTGATGTAATGTATACTAGTAATTCTAATATACTGTCGCTTATTATTTCGTAAAATAATTAACAGGTGACACTAAAACTATTTCGTATAATTTTTAAGAATAAAATAAAATAAAATTAAGGAGGAATAGGTGTCGCCTATTTTAATGTGCGACACCAACGCTTTTAGAGTCCCATTTTATATCACAAGCGACACCAAAAGTAATTAATTTCATTTAAAAAAAATAAAATAGGTGTCGCTTGTTATCAATGTGCGATACCAAAACTTTTAAAGTCCAATTTTTTTATCACATGCGACACTGAAAGTATTAAATTTGATTTTGAAAAAAATATTGAAAAGAAAATTTATAAAAAATAGGTGTCGCCTGTTACTAATGTGCGACACCAAAACTTTTAGGGTCTCATTTTAAAACACATGCGACACGCTTGTCTCTTTGAAATATCTGCTAGCAACTTTATGTGTCGCCAGTTTTATAAAATCGGACTCTAAATGTTTTGGTGTCGTACAATAATTTGAGGCGACTCTAAAAGGGTGACTTATAAAGGTGTTTTTGTAGTAGTGATAGTGCATCTTGAGTCTCTCATAATCCTTATGAAGATAGTTTAGCATAATGGCTATAGATATTGGCTATTTGACGGAACCACCAAGTATCACAATTGTGAAGAATAATCCAATCATTGCATTCGCATGAGACCGAATTGGTGTATTATTATCCATCTTATCCTTGTAAATACGCTTTGTGCCTCTAGAAGCTCAACTTCCATACACGATTCATGTGGGGTAATGAGTTTGAGATTACTCATTGAATTAGCCAATTCATCAACCCCATTGCCAACATATTGACCATTGGTTTGATACCTCACACGACACCTATCCCTTAGATGACTTAGGAGTGCATGAGGCTCATAGTTAATGAACCTCCCTCTCCAATTTTCAGAGATAGATTTTAGGATAAGTTATGAGACAACGTACTTGTGAAGCGCCCAACTTCTGTACCTTTCTGGAGTCATATCCTTCGCATAATAGCAAGGGAAAGGATGCTTGAGAAGATTATCCCATGTAGTTAGAATTTAAAACCTTGATAAGTTTCCTTTCCCATTGAAGAAAGTTAGTCAAGTTCAACTCGAAATCCATAATTTCTGACGATTTAATTGTTATTTTAGACATTCTACAATTGAAAAGAATTTGCAATAAATAACCATTCATAATCCTTTAATAACTTTGAAATTAAAGCAATCATGCACTCATTAAAGCTATTAAACATTTCATTCATGCATAATAAAACATGGTCCATAATGAATTAAATGAATCCAAGGCCCTAAAAGTCTATAAGTCGTAAGCATGATTTGACTTGTCTTAAGTCTTTTAAGATTTTAAGTAAGCAAAGATAAATTTCTAATAATATCCAAACTACTCTTGGTTAATAAATTAATGCCATAATTTATTCCATTGCCACAACATCTACCAATATTTTTGAGTTGAAACCACAATCAACATGTTCCTTTGGGATACCTTACCATCTAGGAATACTAAAATAGCACCTCGCTTTGGCGGAAATCTACTATCTTAGGTTCGAAGATTTTTGTAAGTGCTTGATTTGGAAGTCAACTTTAAACTCAATATTCCTTGGACCTAGTTGTTTCTATGTTGGTTTGATTGTTTAGTGAACTAAATCCTTAATCAAACATACAAACAATGTATTTATGCATAATTTACATACACCAATATATAAAAACATAAATAAATTTGGTGAACTAGTATGGCCCCAAAAACTTGGTCTTGAAGCATCAAATCTTCCCTTCACCTTGTTAGTTTGCACCGTCTTGAGCTCCATTCAAAAGGCTAACTTAAAATTTTAAATAAACTAGAAGAACTTGAACTTAATAATCTAATTAATACATCAAAACTTCATGGTACGCATACCATATTTAAAACTTTACATTCAAAGATAAAACGGTGTGCATTCTTCATGTTTAGTCTCCTTTGTTTCACTGTATTTAACTATCCTAGTTGAGTCATACTAGTCACCTTCAATACCTGCAATAATAATAATAATAATGGTTACGGTTTCTTTCCTTTTTCCTTCTCTTCTTTAGGGGAATTAGAGAAAGGGGCTGTTTCTTTGCTGAAGCGGGTCCAGACGTACTCCAGGGCTCAGGACATTGGGGCGCGGGCAGCTGCCCACATTTTCAGCAGGATCGGGTTCGCCATAGCTAGAGGAGTGGGGGCCCAGATTGTATCTCGGCTCCCCTCCAACTTCTTGTAGTTCACTTGTTCTTTGTAGCTTGTTAAGCTTGTAACGTTTTGGTGTTTTCCTATAATAATAATAATAATAATAATAATAATAATAATAATAATAATAATAATAATAATAATAATAATAATAATAATAATATGTGTGCATTCACCCATTCGTATCTTAAAACGAATGGCCTAAGTAAGTTTTGCAAGTATTTAAATGATTAATTAAAATCACGTTCATGTAAACGCGTCCTAAAAGATTAATCAATTCCAAATTATTAATCCTTAGAACTATTCTAATCAAAAATTAATTTAATTAAAATAAAATTTCCTACGTAAAATTAATTTAAATAATTTCATTTAAACGGCTCCCACTTAAACCAATATTTATTTTGGACCTTTTAATTTAAAATATTTAAACTCGCGTCCCGGACCGAGTCAAATAAAATAAAATAATGAAAAATTTCATCATTAGCCCATTCGTGCGAAAATAAGCCCAAAGCCCAAAAATTAGGCCTTGAATTAAAACGAAGCAAAAATACACATTTTGATGCATCATTGATTCGGCAAGCGCCATCTCAAACGATGCATTGTGCATCGGATCAACGCACCAACGTGCAGGCCATAAGGCCCACAACGTCGCACGAAGCCCAACAGCAGCGCACAGGGCTGGCGCGCCCTTGTGCACGAGCTCAGGTGCTCGTCGCTGCCTGCTGCTTGCTGCCTCGTGCAGCGCTGCCAAGGCCAATCGCCCATGGCTCGCTGCTTGCAGGCACCGCGTGCACCCGCAAGGCCGTCGCCCATGGGTCTGTCTGTGTGTCGCTTGTCGCTTGTTCCTTTTGTGTCGCACGGAAATTAGCCACCCCTCGCCAAGTGCGAGTGGCTTGCTCGTCCTATCAAAAAAAATTCAACTTGATATTCAAAACGAAAAATTGCACGAATCATATTTTTCTTAATATTAACAATTCCAATCGTTTTAATTACAAAAAATAATAAAGTGGGTGATTTATATAATTTCAAACAATCTAATTAATAAAATATAATAAATGTAGGCAAAAAAAAATCAAATTTAACGAACGATGAACATCAACAAAATTTTGAATAACTTTGATAATCCAATCCAAACATTTATATCGTTCTAAACATTTAAATTTCAGATTTTTATCAAATTTGGTTTAGGTGGACGATTAAATTAACGAATCCAATCAAAATTTTAATCCTTGATTTTTTCAATCAGCCATTTAAACATGAAATCATATTCCCCTTCTCACCTAAATAAATTTTCAGATCTAACCAATTAATAAAATTAATTTTCGATCTAAAATCTATTAATCTATTGAAGCTGGGATTAGGGTTTATAATAAAAATTTATGAACGAAAAAAAGTATCATAGGTTCATACTATTATAAACAACAGTAGGAAAAAGTTTCAATTAATTATAAGTCGATTCGCACATATAATTAATTAAAAAACACATCAAAATTAATGATTTAATTCATTAAACAACAAAAATGCCTAAAAAATCCAACTTCGGGGCCTTTTTTTATATTCTGTTCCCATCAAATGATTTTAAAACGACGTTTTCAATCAGATTAGGTTCAGAAAAATGGAAATTCCGACACTTTAAGAATACAACAGCTTTTCAACGATTCATCCAATGACCAAGAAAAATATTCTAAAAGTAATAAAAAAAAATTAGAAAATTTCGATAGCACATAAAACATATGAAATATGCTAAAAAGTATGGAGTACTTAATTCACATGAAGCTTTGATACCACTGTAGGGGTTTACAGTTAAATACATAACATGATTACAGAATAACCCCAAAGCTAGGAAGCATGTATAAAGTACAGATTAATCATAACTTACATTTGTAACGTGATTTCCCCTTAGTTCAACGAACACGAACAAGAACTCCAAATTTCGTTCCTCTACTTGGTTCACCGACATGTTCAGATCCGTCTTCAGATTGATGGCTTAGATCCCCTTCAATATATTTTTCTCTTTGGGAAGAACACTCTAATGGAGGCACACAGAGAATTAGGGTTTTCTACGTGCTTAGGTTGGAATGAATGTGTTATTAGGTTAGGGAAAACATATGTTAATAGGTTATATAAATAACCTTTTAACTTTCCAAGCTAACCAACCAAAGCCAAAGGCCTCGACCGGCCAGCTCGGCCCACTCGAAGCAACATCATGCAGCGAGCACGCTGCTGGGCCGCGGGCCACAGCGCTGCTGGCCGCAGCGCTGCTCCTCTTTGCTACGTCTGCGCGCGCCTAGGCAGCGAGGCCATGGGACACCGCTGCATGCTTGCGCACTGCGCCCATAGTCCTTGCGCCTCGTGCGCTTGGCTCGTGATTGCTTCTTCGTGTTGCGATTAAATTATGCTTCGATAATTTATTTATCGTTTTGTGTTTGACGATTCAACATCATACGATACGATTATTTTTTTCGCCTAGATTACGAATATACGCAATACGGTATACGATTTGGGATCCAACGTTGAATCGTATAATTATGTTTTCCGAACTAATTTCCCGAAAAGCTATTAAATAAATTTTAGATTCATTTAATCCGGAGATCTGTTACATGCCAATCGTGTCATATAGGTTTAGTCAAGAGTAAGTTGTGAGCTTAATTAGGATTAGAACTCACTGATCGGAAGAATTTCTCCAGCCAGCTGTTCCGGTCACTTGATCTCACTGAATTAATTGTTCGTAATTAACATGAATCTTTGGTATTAGACTAATGCACATTGGGTGGGGATAAATTTTGTACCTTCCATGGGTAATTGGATGGAGATGGAGGAACCTACATCAGCATCCGCCCCCTGTTAGTAATAATCATGTGGGCCTACATGTATGACCGTATGTGTATAAAAGCTATCTTAAATTTAACCCATAAAAGTGATCGGTTTTATATATAAGTATATTGGGCTTATAGGGTTTTTTTATATATCGGTATGGCCTAATATGTGTAGAGACTCATTTCTCTATCTCTTATTTTATGATGGGATTAATAGGAGATATGGAAGACTTTATATATACGGGGATGTAGCAAAGTGGCCCCTGGGCTTCTATTAAACGTGCAATTTACCCCCATTTCTTTCATTTGTAGCAAATTGACCCTAGATTTTTTTTTTATGTGCAATTGGACCCTGATTTTTTTATATGACTTTTAAAATCTTTTTATTTCATTTTTTAAAGTAGTTAAAATACTTTTAAGATGTATAATTTTATAAAATTACAAAATACCGTATAAATTACTGTATTAAGTATTTAATACATTTACTCTTGTAACATTACATTCTCTATAAGTTTACATCGGATATCAACTATATTGACTATTCCATATTTCCACCTCCATTGAACCACCACCCAGGAACCCACCATAGTTTTAACTCTAAAATCAGTATTTGTTGTAGAGAAGAAAGAGAGAACTCCAACCTGCGAACCCGGAGCAACACGGAAAACCTTATGTCGGACCGATGTATCGAAGAAAACCTTATGTCGGCTTCATCATCAAGTTCTACCATTTTTATGCTCATCAAATCCACTGTCAAAACTTCACCAAAGTTACGGATCTCGGCTCAAAATTGTGTCAATTTGAGGTATATTTTGTTTCTTATTTTTTCATGTTAATTTTAATTGATTATTTTGGTGCTTAGTTCTGGAATTTCTGTTTTTGTTTATTAGAAATGAGGCTTATGAGAAGGAATGATTGGTTTATTAGAAGGGAGTAGATTGGTTTTGTTGGACCTAGGATTAGTTTACCCATCAATTTTTACTTAAGATTTACCAATTAATGAATTGGGTTACAAAAGCAGGGTGTGGAAATGCAAATCAAGTTTTTCCGCCATGGAAATGCAAATACGGGGATATAATAATAAACTACTCTAGTATTGCTGTAAATGGACCTTTTCAAAAAAAAAGGAGAAGCCTGTAGTAATTAAGAACCAAAGAGAAATGATGTCTTAGCTTAAATTAATGTTCCCAAATTAAAATCCAAATTAAAGTATGCCAAAATCCCAATTTAAGTATGCTAAAATCCAAAATAAAGTATGCTAAAACTTGTTCACATATTAGCAAAACTAAATGATGCCTTAGCTTAAGCAATCCTTTGTGGGCATGTCTTGTATTTATGACCAGGTTCTTTGCAATTAGAGCAAAATTGCTTTCCACTTTTGGGGATTCTATATGGATGTTTTTTACTCTTAGCTTCACCATATGATATCTTCCTCTTATTTGGTGGCCTCCCATGCTTCACTCTAGCATCACTTGGCAAAATTGGACCTCCTTCAACTTTCTTCCACATATGTTGTCCATTCACGGGCTCTAGAGGGAATGAGTATGCAGTTTGATAAGTATCTTTGTGATACCAAATCCCCGCATAGCTTTCTGGATTCTCAATTTTCGCACATATTTCCGTTGTTGCATGTAGACACGGGTAACCATTCACATCCCAATATCTACAAGCACATTTCCTTTGATCAAGTCTGACAGCATATGATAGGTTGCTATTATGAATGTGTTGTACCTCATACACATTTGTATTAGCTTCAATTGCCCTCCAATTCCTTGTACCTTGCCTAAAATTATTCAATTTAGCTCGAATTCTAGGGGTGACAATGCCATTGCATTTAGCAGCTTCTGCCTTCTTATCGACCATCCTGCACATCACTTGTCTTCTTATTTCTTCTAACATTGTCAAAATTGGTTTTTCTCTAGCTTCTGAAATCCACGAGTTGAATGTTTCTGCCATATTGTTGCAAGTAACATCAGTAGAGGCCCAAGTGTTGTAATAGCATCGACAAAAAAATTTCACATTTCTTGCACACATCTCCGTATAAGCTTTTCCGCTTTGTGTTCTTAATTCTTGCATAACGTCGAGAAATGTTTTCTCATTATATGCTTTTACAGCTCTCCAGAACAATTTATGTAATGGAGCTCCCTTGATAATCTTTATCCAATTTGTAAAGATGTGTCTCGCACATAGCCTATGTGCAACATTAGGGAGCAATTGAGCTATGACAGGCATCAACCCCTAATTAAAAAAAAAAAAAAAAAAAAAAATCAACCAGTTAGTTATCATAAATGGCTCTTCTATTTAGTTTAACGTGTAAAATATAAACGTAAATACCTTTTGTTGATCAGATAATAGAGTCCATCCTTTTCCGTCTTGCATTTCTAAATCATCTATAAGATGTCTAATAAACCAAGACCAACTTTCTTTAGATTCAGATTCCACAATTGCCCATGCTACAGGAAACATTTGATTATTTGCATCTCTACCTGTGGCACCTAGTATCTCACCTTTACATAACCTTTCAAGAACGCTCCATCTAGTCCCAACACTTTCCTACATCCATGTAAGAAACCTTTTCTCAAAGCTGCAAAGTTGATATAAATCATGTGAAATTGAGGAATAGGTTTTGAAATGTGAGGTTTTAAGGCAAGGAATAAGCTAGTCCCCTTATTAGAACTCTTCAATTCATATATGTAAGCTCTTAAAGACTCGTATTGTCTCTCTACTACCTTGCTACATGCAAACAAAGCATACTTTTTTGCCCTAGCAGCTTGCCATCTATTAATTTTCACACCATAGATTTCTTCTACATCCTTAATGAAAAGTTTCAGTTTCCAAGTTGGGTGTTTAAGGAGTTTTTCTTGATACTCCTCTCCAAGGAAGTTGGTATGAACCCATTTGTTTTTCATAGTAGGCGTACAATTGTGTACATCCTTGAGAAAAGTATTTGTAGACATCCATATGCTTTCATGTACCTCGCACTAAGCTTCCAACGACACCCATCAGAGTAGAACTTGCACTTTACGAGTACCCTATTAGGTTCATTGTGACAATAATTCCAAGATGTGTGTGTTTGACAACTATAATAGATAAGTGCTTTTCTTAATACACTTGCATCTTGGAACAATTGTCCCAACTCTATTTGAACTAGCCCAAAAGGGGTACTAGGATCATATAGTGGCCATTCACATTTTTTAAAAACTTCTGGATCTTCCTCCTCATCACTAAGGTTAAGTGGACCTTCATCCTCGGAATCTCTTTCATAACATTGTCCTTCCGAATCATGGTTTCCAAGAAAATCATCTTCATCTTCATCCCAATAGTCATCCCTAGCCTTAGACTTTTGTTTTTCTCTACTTTCCCAGACCCCTCTATTGTGATCATCACTCGAAACCTTTTCCAAATCCTTTGTAGTTCTTTTTCTTCCAGATTTATATCTTTTATTAACCCACTCCTTTTTCTTATTTTTTACATCAATAAACTCTTCATCAATACTTGTTGCCTCTACGTCGTCAATTACCACTTCAATGTCACTCAAATATGCCTCCTCAAATCTATTGTCATTTATGTTTCCTTCCTCCACTTCTCCATTCAATGTGACAACTTCTACTGGTATGCTGATATTTGTCATGTCCAATTCTCTTCTGTAATCAAATATTACATTAACATCGTACAAAATATTTCCATTGTCATCTTCTACACAAGAATGAAATAGGTACAGTTGAATGACTCCATGTGTAACCGCTTCGACACGAAGTTCCTCGATTGTTTCATCGTCCCATACAATTTGTAGACCTCTTCCCTTTAGGAGAAAGAAGGTATCCACATAAGCACCGCAATAACCTAAGCTTTTAAACATCCCTTCAAGATTATTCGGAGTAAAATTGTTGATATTTAATGTTCCCTCGACACAAGAGCCTCCCACATATTCTATACCCTCCTCTACATCATCCTTGAATTCTATTTTTCCTCCGTGAAAACACTTAAAATCCACAATGTTTGCAGCTTTGGTACCTATCACCATAAATAAATGTATATAAACTTATTAGAATGCATGTTATTCTATTAGTTGTCAAATACAAGTATTAGGTGTATTAGTGTAATACTGTAAATTTATGTTGTTTAATCCAACAAAAGGTTATAGCCATATGGTTTTAGCTCTACCAATTTTAACACCCGGCAATAAACTCTTCATCACTACTTTACTACATCCTCGATTTTAATACCTCTATGGTAATTAATATAGGATCAATTTGCTTATCTATTGACAAAATACCATCGAGTACTTAGATTTGTTGTATATTTGTACCTATTATCGTAGAAGCACCTGCTATTTCATATGTTTATATGGTGGTATTAGTATAACACAATAAGCTAGCATGGAGATCTATCAAATATTTTAGGTAATGGTTTTACAGTTTTTTTTTTTGTCAAAATTGATATTGATAAGAAAAAAAAAGATTTGTACAATTTTTTTAATGGTTGTTTGTCGTTTAAACCCTAATATTGAAAATTTGCAGGTGTGAGCAATAAACAATAAAGGGGTACATACAAAAAATAGATTACATACCTGGCGTAGAAGACGACATTGAAGGAAGATGGAGAAGGTTGTGGAGGGGACTATGAACAGAAGCATAAATGATGGAGAGAAGGAGATGAATATGGAGGCAAACTCCAGAGAAAATGAACGTCATTTTTTTAAGCCTTTTGATATAGTAGTGTATTAAGATATTCTTTTGTGTATTTTAAGCGTATAAAGGAAAATATTTTTGTGTATTTTTTGCGTATATATAGAAAAATTAATACTTGTTTCAATTATTGGTATTTTAAATTCCCAAAATAGGATTTAAATTTCTGTAAAAGATAGCATTGGTTTAAATTGCACATTTATAAAGGTTTAGGGGTCAAATTGCTACAATTACAAGAAATGGGGTTTAATTGCACGTGTGATAGAAGTGAGGGGTTAAATTAATTTGCTGCATTGCCGTTTATATATATATATATATATATATATATATATATATATATATATATATATATATATATATATATATATATATATATATATAGGTGTAACACCCCGACAATTCTCCCTTTTCTAAAATAACCTTTTTAATATAAAACGTAGAGAATTATCAAGGCATTATCGCCCGTGTGTAAACGCATAGGCTTATTCAGAATTTTGCAGCGAAAAACATAAAACTAACTTTGAATTCATAAATAGTCAACTACGTAATTAACTCCAAAACCAACCAACGAAATTAAAATCAATGTAACTAATTCAACATGTTTTAAAGTCCAATTAAACAAACCAAAGTCAACTTAGCAAATCAAAACTAAACTACAAGCTCTCCAATCCCGAACCCAATGATGCATCCTCTTCACACCTGTAGATAGACGATGCTTATTGATCCTTAGAGACTGCTCACCAAAATGGGTCATCACGGGATCAATAAGGCATAGCCATGATCAACACACACAAACAAAGCACGTAATCAGCAAAGCTGAGTACTACATACTATATCAATGAATAAATATTCCTATCATGATACTAATAAAGCATAAGTAAGGACAACCAAAACATGTTAACTTGAAGACCACACTTGACTATACTAGACCAGACTGGACTAGACAGGACTAGACTTTTATAACATTAATATTATTTTAAATGGAATAGTCAATGGACCGAGTTGTCCAACCAGAAGTCTTCACTAAGGAAGAACAGGTACGGGCGCGACTCCGTAACCTCAGTGAGCTGCGATATCAAGTAACTTTTAAGAACACGGTGATCAATCCGGTCCCAGATTAGGCCATGGGCTACCAGCATGACCCCAACTCCTGTTTGTTTGTCACTTCAGACGTTCACAGTCTAAAGCTATTGCTATTCAGTTTCACTTTACATGATTTACCAATTAATACTTTGTTATGACTCATCATTCACATAAATCACGTAATCAACAAGTATTCACAATGGTTTTTATCTTGGAATTAAGTAAGCGATCACAAAATTATCAATCAAGAACTCATTCCAATTAATTCAACCTTTCCTTTAACAATGGTTAACCAACTTTATATAGGTGTAAAGTATCAACTTACTAAACAAGGTCCTCTGCCCTCATAAAGTAGTGAAATCCTAAAAGGGAACAACGATCCATCGATCTAAACCAATATATAAAATAATATAAAGTTTCCCACCGACATGCTTGCATCAATCATCCATGCTAACATGTTATAATTCTCATAATAAAATTCTATGCTCAACGAAGTCATCCAACGACATTGAATATGAAATTCTAACATAAACAAGTTCATAAATATATACAACATGGTTTCCACAATAGCACACATCCACAAACACACAGGTATGTACGTACCTTGTGTAAACAAAATGATAGGCCACTTTAACGATTTCAAAAGTCACCTACAGAGAATTCTCCGCCTAAAACAACCAATATAGATTCATATCAATTCACATTGAATTTTCAGCAACATTAGGGTGCTTCAAACCCTTCCTAAACATAATTTGAACATTCCCCAATGTCAACACTTAGCTACTAAACCTCCTAGCACAGTGATTAATACACTAATGATCACCAATTATCATAAACTTCAAACATGCCCTTTACAAATTTCCACCAATATAAGGTGATTTAAAACTACTCCAAAATATATTCAACGTACTTAAAATCATAAAAATCATAACTTTAACAATTCATAAACATCATACTATGATTTTCTAACTATTAAAACCTTAAAAATTCATGATTTAATAATTTAAAACCCTTATTTAACAAAATTAATAAATCTGAAAATTAAATAATTCATTATGCAAAATATGAAATCTGATTTCTATACTTACATAATTAATACCATAAATTTAAAGCATGAAAACATTAATTAAATTATTTAAAAAAAATTAAAGCATTAAATAGTTTTAGTGTTAAAGAAATAACCAAAAGAGGAAGAGTAAGGGCGCCGGCCGGAGGAGGGACGGCGGCGGCAGTGATGGTCGTCGCGGGGCTGGGCGACGCGGCTGGTGCTTGTGGTCGCGGATGGTCGCAGTTGCTGTGGTAGCAAGAAACGAAGAGGATGGGGGGTTGATGGTTGGGCAGCGAAGCAGCGACGCTGCAGGTGGCGACGCAGCGTGGAGGGAAAAGCGAAGGTGGTTGGTGGTTCTCGGTGGTGGATGTACGAGAACAGGAGCCACTATTAAGGGGAGAGGAGGATAGATAAACGAAAAAGAGAAAAAAAGAACAAGAGAAGGAGGAGGAGAGATACCTGACGGTGGAGGAGGAGAACACCGGTGGTCAGGTGGTTGACGGCGGTGGCGGCTGAAAGTAGCGGTGGTCTGGCGTGGATGGCTGGACGGAGGCGAAGGAGAGTCTTGAGAGTTCACGTGAATGTTGAATCAGAGTTGAGGGTTTTGCTGTTTTGTTTTCACGTGAAGTGAAGGAGAAAGTTTAGATGTTTTACGTGGAATTGAAATATGGGTAGGGAATTATGGGTTTACTTATTTTGGGCTTTGTCAACTTGGGATAGGATTAGAATTGAGTTTGTTTGAATCCAAAACCGGTTAGGATTGTTTTCCAAATTCAATTGTGTTTTCGTAATCCAAATTCTTTTCAACATAGAATTCTAAAATTATTTTAGATTGCATAAATCGTTAAAATATTTAAAAGGATATTTTGGTATTTACTACCTTTAAAATACACCACTTTTGTATTTACTACCTTATGAAATTTTTATTTTAAATTAATACCTTAAACTTCCAATTTTTTTTTATTTACTACCACTTTACAGTTTTCTCATTTTAAAATTAAGATATCTCTTTCGTTTCTTAATCGTTTAAAGTGATTCAAAGTTCATTATTTTCCTTTTTCTATAGGGATTTCATTGAGAACGTCATTTCAAAAAAAATCGTTTGATAATTCATAAATATTTTAAAATTTTACAAATAATATTTAATTTGTTTAAACTTTACGAAATGTTAAAAAGTCGGATCCCTATGGAGTCCTTACACATAAATGAGAAGAATGAGCTTTGAATCACTTAAAATGATTAAGAAACGAAAGAGATATCTCAATTTTAAAATGAGAAAACTGTAAAATGGTAGTGAATACAAAAAAAATGGAACTTTAAGGTAGTAATTTAAAATAAATTTTTCATAAGGTAGTAAATAAAAAAATGGTGTATTTTTAAGGTAGTAAATACCAAAAAATCCTATTTAAAATGTGATAAATCAAATATACATTAATTATATATTTATTTCTAAAATTCGTAAATTCTATTTAAATATAATAACTATACGTTATAATATATTAATAAAATTTATAAAATTACGGGGGATTACAATCTACCCCTCTTAAAAGAAGTTTCGTCCCGAAACTTGACACAAAAATTCACACATTTTTCAAAAGTTTTCAACTTATTCTTACTGGAGAAGTACTTGTGCCACTCATGTGCACTCTTTTGTCAACTTAAAGTTGCTTGTGTTACTCATGAACACATTTTTCTTGCATCAACATGTATAATTTGCTAAAATAAGCATAAAAATACCATTAAAATAGGTAAACAGCGCGAATTTCTATCGCATGCTACCCCCTTAAAGAAAACGAGTTACGCCCTCGTAAATCTCTCGGGGAATAACTTTCGATATTTCTCTTCAAGCAATTCTGTTCCCAATAAAATATTTTCACTAAGATCATTCCAGCAAATGGGACTTTTACACTTCTGTCCATACAATGCCTCAAAATGTGTAATCTTAATTCTCGCATGGTAACTATTGTTGTAAAAAATTCAATCAAATCTAGATGGTTTTCCCGACTACGTTACCTTTAAAGTCAACAGCACAGGCTCTCAACATATCTTCCATAGTCTGGTTAGTTCTCCCAGGCTGACTATCGGTTGCAGGTTTGAAGGTAGTACTCACTTTCAATGTTGTGCCCAAGATTCAGACTTCTATGGTCGATAAGGACCTTACATGTTGCCCCATAAAGGTAATGTCTCCAAATCTTCAAAGCGAACACAATACCAATTAGCTCTAGGTCATGGGTAGGGTAACTAGCCTCATAAGGTTTCAATTGACACGACAACAGGTGCGCAGGTCAAACGCTCTTTTAAAATCTGGAAAGCTTCCTCATATTTCTTACTCCACTCGAATTTCGATTCCTTTTTCATCAAGTTGGTCATTGGTTTTGCTCTCTTCGAAAAATCTTTCACAAATCTCCTATAATAACAAGCTACGCCTAAGAAACTTCAGATATCAAACACATTATCTGGAGTAGGCCACTCACTCACAGCTTGAATCTTAGTAGGATCTACAGAAACTCCTTCTTCTCAACTTTCCCTTTCTACGGAACCTCATTATGCCTTTCATGGATGTATAATTCTTGGGCTTAACTCTTAGCTCTTTTACCAATTCATATATTTCCCATCTTTTCAAGACAACAAATGATTTCTAACGATACTGGACCACTCGAATCTTCTCTTAAATTTATTCCCTTACGTAACGTAGTTTTCAATCAATTTAGTCCTTCACTTTTCCGTCAGTGTCACTTATACTCACATGACTTCAAGATTTGTATACTTCATTTACATAAAACTAGATTCTTTCTAAGCGTCTCCAATATAATCCTCAAGTGTTCGCCATGTTTTTCCTCGTTCTTTGAATAAATTAGGATATCATCAATAAATACAACAACGGACTTATTTAGGAATTCATTAAAATATCAAATCCATAAATACATATGGCAGGTGCATTGGTTAACCCAAAAGGTATTACTGTAAACCATAATGATCATATCGAGTCGTAAATGCAGTCTTAAGTATATCCTTATCAGCTATCCTCAATTGGTGATACGAACACACTTGCCCATTCAATTGATCAAATAGGCCATCTATCCTAGGCAAAGGATACTTTTCTTGATGGCTACCTTGTTTATCTTCCTAAAATCGATGCACAATCCCATACTCTTATCTTCCTCCTTAACAAACAACATAGGAGCTCTCCACGGTGATGCACTAGGCCTAATATACCCCTTAACGAAACTACTCTTGCAACTGTGTCTTAATTCGCTCATTTCAGGAGGTGCCATGCTATTGGGTGCTTTAGATATAGGTGTCGTTTCAGGATTTAACTCTATAGTGAACTCAAAGGTCTAGCAGGTGACATACTCGCAATTTCACTCGGAAACACATCAATGAATTTATTCACAATGGGAACATCCTCGATTTTCACTCCAACTTGTTTACTCACATCTAGCACACTACAGAAAATAGCTCTCACCCCTTCTTAATCGATTTCTTCACTTGCATTGCAGGAATGACCCCAAGGTACTTGGATTTTTCAAAATGTCTATATGAGGTCAACTTCCCAATAGGGTTCCTTAAAATTACTCTCTGAATTTCGCAGTCTATCTTAGCCTTGTAAAAACATAGCCAATCCATTCCCATAATTACATCTAGGCTTCCCAGATTAAACTTTATCAAATCAGAAAGAAAACGCAATCTTTTATCTTCAAAGACAAGTTCTTAAACAACTTGGTACACCTTATGGTTACACAAGTAGGTATACTAACAGGTAAATCAATCACCTCAAAATCTACTAAATTTAGACTCTTAACAACAGATGACGAAACAAAAGAATGAATTACCCCTGAATCAAACAACGTTTTAACTAGTTAATAGAAAAGTACCCTGAACTACGTCTGTAGAATGTTCATCTTCATTTCTAGTCATCACGAACAGTTTACCCGGAGCCTTAATGGTTGTTACTCTCATTGCCAGACATATTGTGGTTTCCCTGGTTAATTTGCGACCCTACAGGCTTCGAACTCTGATTTTCGGATTGGTTATACCCTGACTTCCCTTGGTTACCACTCCCATTGTTATTTTGTTCCTTTTTCTGCTTAGTGAAACACTCATACTCCCTTTTCCCCCTTTTCTGACAATAGTTGTAGGTCACTAATTCTCCCTTGTAGCTTCTACCAGGATGGTTGTTACTGCACATCTTACAGTGATACACTCGCTCAGATTGGTTCCTATTGTTGTGCCCCTGATTGTTCCTTCCTTGAAAATTTCCATTTCCATTCCCATTCCTATTCTCATTCATATTCCTCTTAAAATTCCCTTGGTTTTCCTCAGCATTAAACTCTTTTCTTTTCTTCCCAACAACATTTTTCTTGTCCCTTCTGGACTACGGGCCATAAATATGAGTAGCTCTCCCATACACAATATCTAAAGATGTAAAGGTTTCCCCACCTAATCCCAGCTGGATCTCATCGGTCAATTCTTGCTCAAACCTCTGAGCCTTTAGCTCCTCTGTGGCTACAACCTCGGGTGCAAACCTCGTCAGGGCTATAAATTTGCTATAATATTCAGCGATGGTCATATTCCCCATCCTAAGGTTTATGATTTCCTGTGCTTTTTGTTTTCTCATAAAAGGTAGGGTAAAACTTTCCCCTTAAGGCAATAACAAATGAATCCTAATTTAATCTCTCAGCAGCACTAAGCCTAGCTTTATTCTCTCTCCACCATAAATCAGCTTCATCTTTCAAGTACAGGACAACTTGACCCACCCTCATGTTCTCAAGAAAGTTCACAGCCCCAAACAATTTCTCAAACTCTCCAACCCAGTTCTCTAAAAAGGTAGGGTCAGCTTTTCCGCCAAGAGGCGAATAACAGCAGCTAGGTCATTATTGTTGGTCATCCTATAGCGCGACTTGAAAGTAATTTAATCTACTTTAGGTTTAAAACATCACTTAATAGTATCCTATACCACGTGATATCGCCTCAGCAGACAGAATTCACGTAAATCAAACAATCATTTACGAATATGCAACAATCATTTACAAATGTGCAACAATTATTCCAAGGTAATCTCCTCGATCATTCATGAACGATATTCACATAATGGAATTCAATTGGGGAACAATGAAATAAAAATTCAATCATCACGAATAATAAGGTAAAATAAAAGAAGAAAACATTCTCATTCGCGTCCCAAAATGAACTCTTAATCCTTTGGATAATCAATAATCTAACTTTTTTTTGGCAAGCAAGAGAGGGATTTTATATATTAACCACAAAACAGGGATACAACCTGGCTAAGGGTGAAGGAAGCAAACAGCAACCAAAACACACCAAAGCAAACTAATCAGACTACAAACAGTCTGGAACAACCAAAGAAAAAGGAACTCTACAAAGCAAAGAACCAATTCCTATCATGAAGCTTGACTTTCTCACTAATGATGTTAGTGATTCTCAATCTGACTTCCTGCTTAATCAGATTCACAGTATGATCAACAGAAGGGACAAGGTGATCCCAAACTGCACTATTCCTTGCTTTCCAGATATGGTAAGTGAGAGCAGCTATTGCAGTGTAGCTAACCTTTCTTCTGAAATCCCCTTTACAGTTCCTCTTAAGCCATCTAAGGAGAGTAATTAGGGAGTTACCCTGATGACTGACATTTATCCACTGCAAGATACAGGCCTTGCAGTCAGAGCTGAATCTACAACTATAGAACAAGTGCAAAGCAGTTTCCTCATGCATACCACAAATTGGACATAAGTTATCCAAGAAGACCCCCACAGTGAAAAGTCTAGCTTTTGTCTTTAATCTGTCCAACATAGAGAGCCATATGATGAACCTGTGTTTAGGCACAGAGAGTCTATTCCACACCTGTTTGTGCCAGTGCACTTTAGGATGGGCATCACAGAGATTAGAGTACATCTCCCTAATAGAGTATTTGCTTTTAGTCAACCATTCAGAAGAGAGCAGTTTTTCAGAACACTTGTTCTTCACCAAACACACTAGTCTAACAGCCCAACTTGCATAATTGGAAGCAATGAACTGAGACCAATCTCCTTCTTTCACATAAAGGGCATGAATCCATTTTACCCAAAGATTGTCCTGCTTCTGAGCTATAGACCAAGCTTGTTTGCAGATAGCAGCTTGGTTCCATAACACAATATTTCTGAAGCCTATCCCCCCACATTTCTTAGACTGGCATAGCTTATCCCATGCCATAGGACCAGGCCTGCTATCTTCATAGTTTCCAAACCACGGGAAGCTTCTACAAATGGCATTAATCTTTTTCAGAATGGACTTGGGGAAAATAAAGATTTGAGCCCAATAGACACAAATGCTCATAAGAACTGAATTCACCAACTGAACCCTACCAGCAAAGGAGAGATTCCTTGAGCTCCACACTTTTATTCTTGCAACCATTTTGTCAATCATAATGTCACATTCACTCCCCTTTAGCTTCCAAGGGCTGATTGGAACCCCTAGATATCTGAAAGGGAGGGATCCAGTAGGGAAACCAGACAAAGAACTAATAGCAGCCTTAGTGGCATCATTCAACCCACAATAGTAAATAGTGGACTTGGAGGGATTCACTGTTAGCCCAGTGGACTTAGAGAAGGTGTCAAAACCTTCTAGCATCAATTGAACCACCTTAGGATCACCTTTGCAGAACATGAGCAGATCATCTGCAAAGCAAAGGTGGTTCAGATGCAACAACTTGCATCTAGGGTGAAATCTGAAAAGAGGATGGCTTGTAACAACTTGCATAGCCCTAGAGAAATATTCCATGCATAGTGTGAAAAGAAGGGGAGAGAGAGGATCACCCTGCCTCAATCCTCTCTTAGGGTGCAGCAGAGGAGTAGGAACACCATTGATGAGGATGGAATACTGAGTGGTAGTGAGGCAGGTCATCACCAAATGAATGAAATGAGAAGGGAAACCCAACTCAGTCATAATTTCCTCTATGAACCCTCACTCAACAGTATCATAGGCTTTCTTTAGGTCCAGTTTCATTAAACAGCCAGCAGATTTTTGGCTATTTCTGTACATTTTCACAATATCTTGACAAACCAACACATTATGCAGAATAGACCTTCCTGAGATGAAAGCACCTTGATAATGTGATATGATATCAGCTAACACAGAGTTTAGCTTGCCACAGAGAAGCTTGGAAATAATCTAACTTTTATTCCTCCAAAGAGTGTTAATAACAATTTCTAAACCATAATAACGCACTTGTCCTCAAAATAAAATAAAGGTTCTATGATATAAACATAAACTATTGTTGGGCGAATTATGGAATTCTCAAATTGGAAACGAATACTTTAACTTCTATTGCTAACTCTATAAAGGTTTATTACATCCTTGAAAAGAATAAAAAATAACTCAAATTCTTATTGCTTTAACTTTACATTGGTGTAACTATGCTACTTATTCTTTAAAACATAAAATAACTAACTAACTATTACAACTTCAAATGTTTAAGGCATCTTTGCTATTTGTTCTTTCCTTGGAAACTTGTGGAGTGAAATCTAGATCTTCAATATTCGTCAAATTCTTCCTCCGAGTCTGAGTCTTCTTTCATGTCTTCATCTTGATGAGGCTCACTTGCCACCTCACCATCACCTACAGGCTCCACATCTGAATCACTAGAGATCTCAATGGTAGACTCATGGGCCTCTGGGTTAGGGTTTTCTGCATCAACCTCTACATTCTCATCCTCAACGGCTACATCATTTTCCTCTAGATCATTATTTACACCAACTCCCATAGGTTCTTCTATGAATGCGTCCCAAGCATGACTCCCTATGTCTTTACCCTCCTTGAAACCACTTTCTACTGCCTCAATAATGGTGGTCATAATCTCTGAGTCGTATCTCCACCTACCATTCTTAGTCCCATACTTGGCGAAATTTGGTGTTCCATCCTCAAAATGCATGTCTTTAAACCTATCTTTGAGCTCTAGGTATGGCATTTTGTTAGGCAAGCAATGAATAATAGTGGATGTTATGGTGTCTTCCCTCATTAAGATTGGTTGGTTTTGTATCTTAGCAAAATACTCACATCCAAACACAACTTTCTTCACAAAAAGACGTGCGGTCTCTTCATCGATCTTCTCAAGGGATCCTATGTTGGTGTACTTGGAAAGAAAAAATTTATTCCTGAAAGAGACAACTTAAGGTTTACTAACGATTTCCAAACCAAAGCATAATCAAATTTCAATAAAACAATAAGTTGGGTGGAATCAAACCATTTCTTTTACGCGCATTTAAATGCAACACTTAAATATTTAACACATGCACATAGCAATTAACTTCTTATGTTAGAATTAACGAATTAACTAGCTACTAATGCACATATAATTCTATCTTATATGCCCTTTCCTATACTACCCATCTCTCATAATATAATTAGAATAAATTAAAGCATTGAAGTAATTTAAATAATAAAATAAAACAAAGATAATAGTGAGAAAGGAAGAAAATAAAATAAAAGTAAAAGTTTAATTTATTTTTGTTTTTGTTACTTTTCTTCTTTTTTTTTTTTTTTTTTTTGACATATGCTAAAAGATATCAAGGAAAATTACAAAACGATAAAGAAGTAGAAGCCACCCCTGTTGCGAGTTCGTGTGCCTTTTGCACTTGATGACGATCCACTTTTTGAATGCTACACCAGTTGAATGTAGTACCCAAACGTAGTATTTCTTCCACTGTCCAAAGTAAGTGAACATCGATTGAAGCGCCGATCTGGAGCATTTCCACCAATCTTTGAGAATTTATGAGAATAGTAACGTTTTCGAGAGTAGCTTGTACACACCAACGGAGAGCCATAAGACATGCAACAACTTCAGTGTGCAAAGCGGATTCAGCAGTGCCAACACATGCTCCTCCTAAGATACCATCCACAGTAAGATTATCACATTCCCAATACCAACTCATTCCTGCTATTCGACTATTCTTATGCCAAGAACCATCCACTTGTATGACAGATATTGACCCTACCATACCTGAATCCGCAATTATTTTCCTGAAAAAACCTGGAGGGTAAATAGGATCCCTTTCTGGTGGATGGAGAAACCTCAAGGAAGAAGTATGAGTACACAAAATTCCTTGTTGTTTCAGTCCTTCTGTTATGATGCTGAGGACACCAGACACCCCCGCCTGAGTGCTCTTGAAAACTCGATTATTCCTTGAGATCCATAACGCCCACATAGTTGTAATAAAGTAAACAGTTCTTTGGCTGTTTTTCCCATCCTGGCATTGAAAGAGCCGGATATAGTAGAGAAACCAATCTATGAAAGATTGATCCTCATTGTGTTCTGAGTGGATAGTAAGTAACCCACTCCTCCAAACTTGTCTTGCTAGATCACAGAACCTGAATAAATGTTGTGAATCCTCATTACCATTCTGACAATAGTCGCAAGTAACCTCCAATTGAGTTCCTCGCCTTCCCAAATTCACTTTTGTAGCTATGCTATTATGGAGTAGTTTCCATAGAAAAAGCTTCCATTTTGGTAGAATCTTCAGAGCCCAAAGGATCTTAAAGAAATCTTGGTGTGGATGGTACGGGTTTTGACCATAATCCTCCATTGCTAACATTGCATAGGCCGTTTTAACCGTAAACTTCCCTGATTTATGAAATCTCCAATAGAGGAAATCAGCGGAATCACCTGCAGGAAGTTCCATTTCTACAATCTGACGAGCATCATCAAACTCAAAACACGAGTTAACCCTATCCAAATCCCATCCAGGCCCATTAGGAAGGATAAAATGATTAACTTTCCAATTCCTAGCATTCTGAAGGGTAACACTCGATTTAAAAACGGGAACTCTATCCTTCACCCATCTGTCCCTTCCTGCTACAACAGTTTTTCCATTACCAATTTTCCAGTCGCATCCTTGTAAAAGAAGGTTTGTTGCTCTACCTATTCCCCTCATACCCCAAGAAAACCTGTTCCCACTTATAGTTGAAGGAACCCCTTTTAGGGAAGACGGAAATTTCCTAAAAAAAGCCTTACCCAACAACGATTGTGGGTTTTTGATGACACACCATGCTTGCCTCATTAAAAGGGATTTATTCAAGGTAGCCATATTCCGCACTCCTAAACCTTCCAATCCCTTCGGTAGTTGGATAATTTTTCTATTAACCCAATGCATACCCGTATTCGGACCTTTGGCCCAGAAAAACCTTGCTAAAATCGAATCTATTTTATAAGAAATAGACAAAGGTATTTCCATACAACTAAGGACATGGGAAGCCATTGCAACCAGGACAAAATTGATAAGGATTAGTTTCTGGGTTTGGGATAGACAAACTGAATTCCAAGAACTTACCTTCGCCACCACCTTATCAACAATAGATTGAAAGTTTGTATGCCTTTTCCCCGTAAGATCAATAGGAACTCCTAAATGCGGTCCAAAGTTTTGAACCATCTGCATGTTCAAAATACTTCGAAAACCTTGTTGCTCCAGCTCAGGTGTATTAGGACTAAGTTTAAAATGAGACTTTTGTAAATTCAATTGTTGTCCCGAAATCCTGCAGAATCTATTAACGATGTTGGTGATATTGGAGCAGCTTCCCCTATCTGCCTTGAAAAATAGGAGCGCATCATCTGCAAAGAATATGTGTGAAATTTTTGGACTTCCCCTTGTGATGTTGATCCCTTGGAAGGAAAAAAGGTCACTTCCCATCTGCAGCATTCGAGAAAACATCTCCATGCAAAAGAGGAACAGGAAAGGGGACAATGGATCTTCTTGTCGAATGCCACACTTTGGCCGAAACTGATCTGAAGTACATCCATTGATAAGGACCTTATATGACACGGTAGAAATACACTGATGTATTAGATGAATCCAATGATTAGGAAACCCATAAGCCCGAAGAACTTTGAGGAGAAAAATCCAATAAACACGGTCATAGGCTTTACTCATGTCCATTTTAACCGGGGCCAAGTAACCCTTTCCTCTCTTCCTATGATTAATCTTGTCAATGAGCTCATGACTAAGGAGAACATTATCCGTCATAAATCTTCCAGAAATGAAGGCATGTTGTGATGGAGAAATGATGGCTGGAAGCACTAATTTCATTCTCAATACTAGACATTTAGAGGCGCACTTGTAAATAGTATTGCAAAGACTTATGGGCCTAAGATGTCCTACCTCCTCCGGCATTTCACATTTTGGAATCATAACTAGTAGCGAATGATTCCATTCTTTTAAGAGAAATCCCGTTGTCAAGAAGCTGTTCACTGCATCACAAACTGACTTCCCTACCTTCTCCCAATGAAGCTTAAAAAACCCCGTTGTATATCCATCCGGCCCTGGATATTTAGAACTATCCATTGCAAACATAGCCGTTTTAATATCGGTATATGAAAATGGTCTCTCAAGCATAGAAACGTTCCCTTGTGAAATTTGAGGCAAATCCAACTCCCTTAAAACCATGTCAAGTTCATCATCAGGAGGAAGATCTTGATCTGAAATAAAGACTTGCTTTAGTGATTGAACCACGAGATCCTGTACTTGGTCTTGGCCTTCAGTCCACTGCCCCGCATGATTTTTTAAGGTGAGGACTTCATTTTTCTTCTGTCTTGCCTTAACTCTTGAGTATAAGAGTTTAGTAGGAAGATCACCTTCCTTTACCCATCTCTCTTTTATTCTTTGTTTCCAGAATTTCACTTTAATAGCTGCAGTAGAATACGCTTCATCAACCTTTTCTATGTAAGTACCCCCTTGAGTTATAGTTTTCACCATTAAACCTGTTGTCGAGAGATTGTCATTTAGCTCCCTCCAATTGACTCCCCACAATTTCTTATTCCTCAGACACCATCCTCGAATTTTCAATCTAAGGAGAACTAGTTTCCTCGACAAAGTAAACATCGGTGAACCTTGACATGGTATTCTCCAAGTACGATCAATAAGATCACAAATTTCTGTGAATTCCAGGCACCAATTCTCTATTTGGTAGGGTCTATTTTTCCGAGTAGGTATTCCTTCAGTATCAAGGACAATTGCTGCATGGTCGGATGCAATGAAAGGTTGATTTGAAATTTTAGTATCGGGGAAGGACATAAACCAATCATTTGTCATATACCCTCTATCTAACCGCTCCAAAATTAGATGAGGCTCTTCTCTCTTGTTAGTCCAAGTAAACTTAGGACCCGAATAAGGAATATCCAATAGTTGACTACTAATTCTCCAATTAACAAAGTCATCCCATCCTTGTATTGTACTAGACCCACCTAATTTATCTGAAAAGAATTCAAGTTGATTGAAATCCCCTAAGACTAAGCATTTTGGGTAAGAATTAAGAATCTGCAACATTTGATCCCAAATTGGCTTCCTATCTTCTAAAAGAGGGGCACCATAAAAAAAAATTACATAGTAGCTACTTCCATTAGGTTCAACTATATTACATAGTACAAAGTTTGGAGATTTAAAAATACAAGTAATCCCAAAGTTTTTGTTACTTTTCATATAAGAATTAAAGTAGGTTAGAAAATGAATATTAATTCGAACAAAATAATTTTATTTTCCTAAAAAAATTCATACCCTTTTTCCTTATTTTTTTTTAAATTCCGAATAAATTAATATAAATTCAAAGAAAAGAAATTAATGAAATCGTACAAAGAGAAATTAAATTTTCATATAATTTTAAATAATTTCGAAGAAAAAGAAATTAACTAACACGAATAATTTAAAATAAATTCGAAGAAAAATAATAATTCAACCAATAAGAAAAATTCGAATGTATAAAATTTCAGATTTAGGCCAAATAAAAGAAATTCGGATTCTTTGGAAAATGAAAAAAAATATTTCAATCCATTTAATTTAATTATTTGGAGCTTAATTCAACGAATTACGTATTAAGTAAACAATTAGTTAGTTAGGCGCCTAAAATTTTAAAAAATAGACACGAAAAGTCAATAAAACCTATAGCTCAAAAATACCACTTTGTAACACCCCGAAAATTCTCCCTTTTCTATAATAACCTTTTTAATATAAAACGTAGAGAATTATAAAGGCATTATCTCCCGTGTGAAAACGTATCAGCTTATTCAGAATTTTGCAGCGGAAAACATAAAACTAACTTTGAATTTATAAATAGTCAACTACGGAATTAACTCCAATACCAACCAACAAAATTAAAATCAATGTAACTAATTCAACATGTTTTAAAGTCCAATTAAACAAACCAAAGTCAACTTAGGAAATCAAAACTAAACTACAAGCTCTCCAATCCCGAACCCAATGATGCATCATCTTCACACCTGTAGATAGACGATGCTTATTGATCCTTAGAGAATTCTCACCAAAATGGGTCATCACATGATCAATAAGGCATAGCCATGATCAACACACACAAACAAAGCACGTAATCAGCAAAGCTGAGTACTACATACTATATCAATGAATAAATATTCCTAGCATGATACTAATAAAGCATAAGTAAGGACAACCAAAACATGTTAACTTGAAGACCACACTTGACTAGACTAGACTTTTATAACATTAATATTATTTCAATTAAAATAGTCAATGAACCGAGTTGTCCAACCAGAAGTCTTCACTAAGGAAGACGAGGTACGGGCGCGACTCTGTAACCTTAGTGAGCTGCTATATCGAGGAACTTTTGAATAAAATAGAACACGGTGATCAATCCGGTCCCAGATTAGGCCATGGGCTACCAGCATGACCCCAACTCCTGTTTGTTTGTCACTTCAGACGTTCACAGTCTAAAGCTATTGCTATTCAGTTTCACTTTACATGATTTACCAATTAATACTTTGTTATGACTCATCATTCACATAAATCACGTAATCAACAAGTATTCACAATGGTTTTTATCTTGGAATTAAGTAAGCGATAAAAAAATTATCAATCAAGAACTCATTCCAATTAATTCAACCTTTCCTTTAACAATGGTTAACCAACTTTATATAGGTGTAAAGTATCAACTTACTAAACAAGGTCCTCGGCCCTCATAAAGTAGTGAAATGCTAAAAGGGAACAATGATCCATCGATCTAAACCAATATATAAAATAATATAAAGTTCTCAATCGACATGCTAGCTTGCATCAATCATCCATGCTAACATGTTATAATTCTCATAATAAAATTCTATGCTCAACGCATTCATCCAACGACATTGAATATCAAATTCCAACATACACTAGTACAAAAAAGGTATGTTGCTTCACCTTAAATGCATCGAACCTAAATATGCTTGAAGCATTAAGTTACATTTGTTTCGATACTACTTTGGGGACTGAAGCATTTGATAGATTTTTAAATTCTGCCAAGTATATTGCATCAGTCCTAATAGAGATCGACGCAATTAAACATGAAATAAATCCGCCAAAATATTTAAGATTTCCACCAAAAAGAAAACACTTCAGGCCTATTTATAAACGATGCAAAATGATCCTTGGATATTATGGGAGCCAGCTCCGCAAGGCCAACTTAAGTCGAACATAGGAAGGGTCGATTCATTTGATGCCAAAATCCAAGGCGTAATATACCAACACCCACGACCTGACGACCTGTACGGTTTGACCACTCCTTCCCCCAAAAAATAAAAATAAGAAAAATAAAACAATCGAAGAACCACCTCCATTACTCTCAACTTCTCTCCACTTCTCTCCACTTCTCCATCTCCACTGCGCACTACTCAATCTAGAAGAGTAAATCAGAAGAAAAAAACAACCAAAATATACTACCCACCTTAATTGTTGTCTTGCAAGATGTTGCATTCACATCGATCTCTTCTTCATTCAAAGTTCATCGGAACTGAAAGATTCAGTCAAAATTCATCGGAAATGAAAGGTTAGTTGCTCTACCGATTTAATTTTCTACAATTTATGAACTAATTAGTCAGAATTGAGTGGGGTTTCGTGTTTCAACTATTCCCACCAAATGTTTGTTTCAATGGCGAAGACACATCTGGTCTTGTTGCATTGAGGGGCGATTATTGAATTGAGTAGAATTGGTTTAGTTTTCAGATTAGCCAGAAAATTAAAAAGTTAATATAATAAAATTGAATTGTTTCAGCTGAGAAATACATGGGGGATAGCAGCCTAGATCTAAAATGGGTATTAAGGAGGAGATAGACAATGAACGTAGAATGACTGTGGTGGGTTCCATAAAACCGCTAACACCTAGTACATAATAGAAGTAGTTAAGTTTCTTAAGGATGAACTATTAATTACAAAAGACCATCTTTTTTCTACAAAATTCTTTTTGAAGCTTGTTACTGTGTAGTCATTAGATTATCATAAGCTCTCCATAGCACTGTCATAATTTCATACTAGGAAGTCTGAAATGTTTGTTATCTTATACGAAGTAGATTTCTGCAGCAAATTGGATTCAATGTCATTGTTTTGATCATTCACTATTTATCCTACAAGCGTATTATAATCATCAACTGAATCAGATTGAATTGGCTAATGATTGAGCAACAGTCTCTGAATGCTATAATGAAATCACCAAGCGTAGCTAGAAAGCGTCAACTAACTTAAAGAGTTACTTGAGAATATTTTTTCTGCATTGCATTAGCTAAGGTCTAAGGGTGTGATCCTCTGCTAGCTCTTATATTGTGTTTGTGCAAAATACTTACACTAAACAACTAACATGAAACCGCTAACACCTAGTAGAGTAACTCAGTAACTCACACCTGCTAGAAAAGCTAAGGATACTACCCTAAATTTTGTTGTATTGAACCCAAATAATGAAATAAAACAAGAACCTTTTGGTCACAAACCAAAAGGTTCTAGCAAACTATTAAGTATTTACTACTGGAGTACTATATAACTGGTACTCCCTCCATTTCTTTTTGATGTATCCATTTGGAATCTGGTGTGGTTTTTAAGAAAATTGGAATCTTGGTTTGTATGGGTATAAGTGTAATGATTGGGTGTAAGAGATTATAATAAATAAAGGAGTGAGAAAATAATAAAGAAATAAGGTAAGAGAGAGGAGTGATAATGATGGGTGATAAAGGAGGTGAGAGAGTGAGTATATGGGGAAGGGAAAAGAATTAAATATTATGGGTGGGGAAAATTAGGTGGGAATATGGGTAGAATCTTTAGGTATTTTGGTCATTAGATAGAAATGTATGGGTATTTTAGGATAAAATGTATGTCCAAAAATAGAATAGATTCTAAATGGATACAACAATATGAAACGCTTAAAATGGAAACGGATACAACAAAAAGAAACGGAGGGAGTAGAAACTATTGCGATTAAAGCGAAAATTAGAACAAACTTATCTGATTCGATGAACTGAACGAAGAACAATTGTTGCGTCGTGGACACCCACTGTCCTAAAAGACGATTCCGCGCTACCTCCCGGTGCAGTAGAACAGAATGCGGTCGCCCTCCAGGATTAGCGCAACTCCGACGTTGTGTGCACTCACAAAGCCGGATGGAGTCAGAACGTATGCCCAAAACCGAGAGCAATTTTGTGTGAGAGTAAGAATGTGTTTTCGTATTTTGTGTGTATGATTTTCTGTGAGAAGGGAACTGAAACTCTGATTTAAATAATTAGAAGGAAAGCATTGCAACAGACAAAAACGGCTGAGGGAATGAATGTTGCAACAGCCAAAAACGGTCAGAGACATTGAATGTAGTAACGGACGTAATTAATGGTAATTAATCCAACGGTTACGTAATCAATACAGATTCCCGTAACAATGACTTAAGCAAAACGGTCCAGTTACCAAAAAGAATAGGGTTGACCCACAAAACCCACCCCACGCCCGCGAACCGCATTCCCAAGTACCAAGTACCAAGTACCAAGTACCAAGTACCAAGTACCAAGTACCAAGTACCAAGTACCAAGGCCCAAGGCCCAAGGCCCAAGGCCCACGGCCCACGGCCCACGGCCCGCGGCCCGCGCCCGGCCCGGCGCGCGCGCGCGTGTGTGTGATGTGTCCACCCATACCATTCTCACACTTTCTTAAACAAGAGTTACACTCATTCCCCAATTAATAAACAAGAGGAATATGAAGAGTTTTTCCAATGTGGGACTCTTTGAATTTCACTCACCCTTTTTTTTTTCCTTTGTGTTTCCCAATGAGAATTTCCAACAATCCCCCACAGGTTCGAATATGCGGAAAAGAAAGAAAAGAAAGGAGAAGGATATTGGTTTTGGGCAAACAAAACAATTGAATAGGTGTCAATGTCTTTCGACTTGAATTAACACTTAGTGACATTTAAGCTATGATCTCTTTCCTACCAAGTGACTTTCGTATTGAACTTGATAGGGAGATAGAAACCCGTCACTTAAAGCACGCAACTGAATATGTATGACATTCTGACTCCGCGAATAAAGTGACGCCTTATACTGGCCATACGTCCGACCTGGATATGCTCATAGGTGCTCTAGAGAATAGCCCATATCGCAATTCTCATAGGAAGCGGCCACACTTCCACACCTACGTAGGTGAATCCCATCAAGTGTGAGCTACATTTACACCACCAAACATATGGTATGGGTTCATTAAGAGCCGTATGCTCAACCTCTTTCCTATTGTAGCAAGCACATTATAACATCTAGGGGATGGACAAAAAATAAAATTTTGTGCTTCCGAATTATAACAATAATGTCGTCCTTTGAACTCTGTGAGTAGGAGTTCATTATTTTACAATTCATTCAACGGGCTTCAGGCCCATCCCTTCCGATGTTTCCAAAACTAGTTTTCTACATAGGCCTTTCGTTAACGGATCCGCAATGTTCATTTCAGACTTTACATAGTCTAGTGATATCACCCCACTTGACAACAATTCTTTGATGGCCTTGTGCCTCAAACGAATGTGCCTTTTCTTCCCATTGTAGGCATGGTTGTTTGCCACAGCAATAGCCGCTTGCGAATCACAATGAAGTGCAACTGAAGGAGCTGGCTTCCCCCACAGCGGAATATCTGCAAGCACATTTCTCAACCATTCTGCCTCATGACCTGCCAATTCAAGAGCAATAAACTCAGATTCCATAGTAGACATAGCAGTACAAGATTGTTTACAAGATTTCCAAGACACAGCTCCACCCCCTAGGGTGAAAACATAACCACTGGTAGAGTTAATTTCATCATTGCCAGAAACCCAGTTAGCATCACAATAGCCTTCCATAACTCCTGGAAACTTGGAGTAGTGCAAACTCCAATCCATGGTACCCTTAAGGTACCTGAGCAATCTCTTCAAAGCATCCCAATGTTCATGACTTGGGTTATGAGTATACCTGCTTAATCTACTCACAGAATAAGCAATGTCAGGTCTAGTGTAGTTCATCAGAAACATAACACTACCAATAATCTTAGCATATTCAGATTGGCTAACAGGATCACCATTATTTTTCCTTAAGTGGATGCTTGGATCATAGGGAGTCCTAACTGGATCGACGTCAAAAGAGTTAAATTTTTTAAGTAACTTTTCAACATAGTGAGCTTGGCTAAGACAAATGCCATTTGGAGTTCTCTTGATTTTCACTCCTAAAATCACATCTGCCTCACCCATATCTTTCATTTCAAACTTAGAACTTAGAAAACTTTTTGTCTCATTTACTCGATCCAAATTAGTCCCAAAAATTAACATATCATCCACATAAAGACAAATAATCACACAACCATCAGAATCATGCTTAGAGTAAACACAAGAATCACCTTCATTTACATGGAACCCATTACCTGTCATAGTCTTGTCAAATTTTTCATGCCATTGCTTTGGAGCTTGCTTAAGCCCATACAAGGACTTGACTAATTTACAAACCTTATTCTCTTGACCAGGAACAACAAACCCTTCCGGTTGAACCATGTAAATTTCCTCATCCAAATCACCATTTAAGAATGCAGTTTTAACATCCATTTGATGCACAACAAGATCATGAATGCAAGCAAGAGCAATCAAAGTTCTAATAGTAGCAATTTTAGTGACAGGAGAATAAGTATCAAAATAATCAATACCATGCCTTTGGGTGAATCCCCTCACCACAATTCTAGCCTTATACTTGTCAATGGATCCAGTGGATTTCAATTTTTTCCTAAAGATCCATTTACAAGTAATGGGCTTGCAACCCCTAGGCAGATCAACCAACTCCCAAGTATTGTTACTTAGGATTGACTGAAGTTCACTATCTATTGCCTCTTTCCAAAACACTGCATCAACAGATTTCATAGCCTCTTCATAGGTCCTAGGATCATCTTCCAAAATAAAGACATAAACAAAGTCATCATCAATCAAGTAAGGTTCAGTTAAGAAAGCAGTAATAAAATCATCACCATAACTGGTTTCCTTTCTTGCCCTCTTGCTCCTCCTTGGCTCAAATTCAGAATTCACATCAGAGGTGGGAGGAGCAACAACAGGCATACTAGAAGAAGTGCTAGAAGAAGGCACATCATTGATACAAGATATTTTCAAAGGAAATACTGTTTCAAAAAACTCGGCATCTCTTGCCTCAATGATGTTACCACCTGCATAAGAATTGTTAGCACCTTTAACAAGAAAACGATATGCAGCACTTTGGTAAGCATAACCAATAAAAATACAATCAACCGTTTTAGGACCAATCTTGTCCCTTTTGAAGCTGGGTATAGCCACCTTTGCTAGACACCCCCACACTTTCAAATAACTTAGGTTAGGTGCACGACCCTTCCATATTTCGTATGGAGTCTTGTCTAGCTTCTTGTGAGGTACCCTGTTTAAAACATGACAAGCAGATAATATAGCTTCCCCCCACATGTTATCAGAAAACCCAGAACTAATAAGCATAGAATTCATCATGTTCTTCAATGTTCTGTTCTTCCTTTCAGCAATCCCGTTCTGCTCGGGTGTGTAGGGAGCCGTTGTCTCATGAATGATCCCATTCTGCTCACAAAATGCCTTAAGAGTGTTAGGGTCATATTCACCACCCCTATCACTCCTAAGTCTCTTGATCTTCCTATCAAGTTGGTTCTCCACTTCGGCCTTGTATTTGAGGAACATTTCCTCAGCCTCATCTTTTGACCTGAGAAGATAAACCATGGTGAATCTTGAGCAGTCATCAACAAAAGTAATATAATACCTTTTACCACCCCTGCTCTCATAATTTTTAAAATCCCCCAAGTCACTATGAACAAGCTCTAGTACTTTAGTTTGTCTATCTATTGATTTAAATGGCTTCTTTGCAAACTTGGCCTCAACACATACTTCACATTTTGCAAAATCAGTTTTAGAAAAACTGGGGATCAAGTTAAGTTGTTTAAGCCTTTTAATTGAAGCAATGTTAAGATGACCCAACCTTGCATGCCATAAATCAATAGACTCAGCAATATAAACAGAAGAAGTACTAGCATTCTTATTCATAATTTCAAGTTTGACATCAAGAGTAAATAAACCCCCATTACAGAAACCCTTTCCCACAAACTCCCCATTATGAGTAATAACAAGCCTATCAGAATCAAATGAAAGCTTCAATCCAGCCTTCATTAGCAAGCTACCAGAAATCAGGTTCCTACGCATTTCTGGAACATGCAACACATTGGTAAGAGTAATAAGTTTTCCAGAGGTAAGAGTGAGAACGATCTTCCCTTTGCCTTGAACAGTTGCAGAAGCTGAATTACCCATGAAGACATTTTCACCATCAGTTTTTTCGTAGGTAGTGAACATGTCTTTGTTGGTGCAGATATGTCTCGTTGCTCCAGTATCAACGATCCATTCAGCAACATTACCTGTCAAGTTAGCTTCTGAAACAACAGCAACAAAATGGTTAGGATTAGAAACTTCATTAGCTTCAGCAAGGTTGGCTTGGTTCTGATCCGACTTCTTCTTGGATCTGCAATCTACAGACTTGTGACCAGTTTTCCCACATTCAAAACACTTGCCCTTGAACTTATACTTCATTGGTTTCCCTTGAGGCTTGAAAGGACTTCCCTTTCCCTTAAACTTTTCAGAATATGCATGAGGCTTAGGTTCTACAAGGTTAGCCTTAGCAGACCCGGAAAACACAGATTGACCCTTATCCTTAATACGATTTTCCTCCTCAATTTTCAGGTGACCTACAAGCTCCTCTAAGGTAAGGTCCTTTTTCTTATGCATTAACTGATTACGAAAATCTTTCCAAGAGGGTGGGAGTTTCTCAATTAAAACTATAGCAAGGGTAATATCACAAATACTCAAACCCTCGGCAGCCATAGCAATGCAAATATTTTCATAAGCATGAATCTGATCAATAATTGGTTTATCATCTTGGACTTGAAAAGCTAACCAGGCCACTTACTGACACAATAACGCTTAGTACCAGCATCATCAGTTCCATATTTCTTTTCTAATGCATCCCAAATATCCCTAGCATGATTAAACCCCATATAGATATCAAGCAAAGTATTCGACATATGATGCAGCAACATGCCCTTACATGTCCTATCATCTTTGGCAAATTTCAACTCAAAAGCATGCAATTCAGTTTCATCATCAGGTTCGACAACATCATCAAGCACATAAGCAATCTCAATTTGTTCTAAATAGAATCGCATCCTAACAGCCCAACGTTTATAATTCTTGCCATCAAGAGGTTCTAACTTAGACATATCAGGAATCATGAATTTGGAAGTCAAAGCCATAATAATCGTCTTTTAGATTATTGCGATTAAAGCGAAAATTAGAACAAACTTATCTGATTCGATGAACTGAACGAAGAACAATTGTTGCGTCGTGGACACCCACTGTCCTAAAAGACGATTCCGCGCTACCTCCCGGTGCAGTAGAACAGAATGCGGTCGCCCTCCAGGATTAGCGCAACTCCGACGTTGTGTGCACTCACAAAGCCGGATGGAGTCAGAACGTATGCCCAAAACCGAGAGCAATTTTGTGTGAGAGTAAGAATGTGTTTTCGTATTTTGTGTGTATGATTTTCTGTGAGAAGGGAACTGAAACTCTGATTTAAATAATTAGAAGGAAAGCATTGCAACAGACAAAAACGGCTGAGGGAATGAATGTTGCAACAGCCAAAAACGGTCAGAGACATTGAATGTAGTAACGGACGTAATTAATGGTAATTAATCCAACGGTTACGTAATCAATACAGATTCCCGTAACAATGACTTAAGCAAAACGGTCCAGTTACCAAAAAGAATAGGGTTGACCCACAAAACCCACCCCACGCCCGCGAACCGCATTCCCAAGTACCAAGTACCAAGTACCAAGTACCAAGTACCAAGTACCAAGTACCAAGTACCAAGTACCAAGGCCCAAGGCCCAAGGCCCAAGGCCCAAGGCCCAAGGCCCAAGGCCCACGGCCCACGGCCCACGGCCCGCATTAAGTAAACAATTAGTTCAACGAATTACGTATTAAGTAAACAATTAGTTAGTTAGGCGCCTAAAATTTTAAAAAATAGACACGAAAAGTCAATAAAACCTATAGCTCAAAAATACCACTTTGTAACACCCCGAAAATTCTCCCTTTTCTATAATAACCTTTTTAATATAAAACGTAGAGAATTATAAAGGCATTATCTCCCGTGTGAAAACGTATCAGCTTATTCAGAATTTTGCAGCGGAAAACATAAAACTAACTTTGAATTTATAAATAGTCAACTACGGAATTAACTCCAATACCAACCAACAAAATTAAAATCAATGTAACTAATTCAACATGTTTTAAAGTCCAATTAAACAAACCAAAGTCAACTTAGGAAATCAAAACTAAACTACAAGCTCTCCAATCCCGAACCCAATGATGCATCATCTTCACACCTGTAGATAGACGATGCTTATTGATCCTTAGAGAATTCTCACCAAAATGGGTCATCACATGATCAATAAGGCATAGCCATGATCAACACACACAAACAAAGCACGTAATCAGCAAAGCTGAGTACTACATACTATATCAATGAATAAATATTCCTAGCATGATACTAATAAAGCATAAGTAAGGACAACCAAAACATGTTAACTTGAAGACCACACTTGACTAGACTAGACTTTTATAACATTAATATTATTTCAATTAAAATAGTCAATGAACCGAGTTGTCCAACCAGAAGTCTTCACTAAGGAAGACGAGGTACGGGCGCGACTCTGTAACCTTAGTGAGCTGCTATATCGAGGAACTTTTGAATAAAATAGAACACGGTGATCAATCCGGTCCCAGATTAGGCCATGGGCTACCAGCATGACCCCAACTCCTGTTTGTTTGTCACTTCAGACGTTCACAGTCTAAAGCTATTGCTATTCAGTTTCACTTTACATGATTTACCAATTAATACTTTGTTATGACTCATCATTCACATAAATCACGTAATCAACAAGTATTCACAATGGTTTTTATCTTGGAATTAAGTAAGCGATAAAAAAATTATCAATCAAGAACTCATTCCAATTAATTCAACCTTTCCTTTAACAATGGTTAACCAACTTTATATAGGTGTAAAGTATCAACTTACTAAACAAGGTCCTCGGCCCTCATAAAGTAGTGAAATGCTAAAAGGGAACAATGATCCATCGATCTAAACCAATATATAAAATAATATAAAGTTCTCAATCGACATGCTAGCTTGCATCAATCATCCATGCTAACATGTTATAATTCTCATAATAAAATTCTATGCTCAACGCATTCATCCAACGACATTGAATATCAAATTCCAACATACACTAGTACAAAAAAGGTATGTTGCTTCACCTTAAATGCATCGAACCTAAATATGCTTGAAGCATTAAGTTACATTTGTTTCGATACTACTTTGGGGACTGAAGCATTTGATAGATTTTTAAATTCTGCCAAGTATATTGCATCAGTCCTAATAGAGATCGACGCAATTAAACATGAAATAAATCCGCCAAAATATTTAAGATTTCCACCAAAAAGAAAACACTTCAGGCCTATTTATAAACGATGCAAAATGATCCTTGGATATTATGGGAGCCAGCTCCGCAAGGCCAACTTAAGTCGAACATAGGAAGGGTCGATTCATTTGATGCCAAAATCCAAGGCGTAATATACCAACACCCACGACCTGACGACCTGTACGGTTTGACCACTCCTTCCCCCAAAAAATAAAAATAAGAAAAATAAAACAATCGAAGAACCACCTCCATTACTCTCAACTTCTCTCCACTTCTCTCCACTTCTCCATCTCCACTGCGCACTACTCAATCTAGAAGAGTAAATCAGAAGAAAAAAACAACCAAAATATACTACCCACCTTAATTGTTGTCTTGCAAGATGTTGCATTCACATCGATCTCTTCTTCATTCAAAGTTCATCGGAACTGAAAGATTCAGTCAAAATTCATCGGAAATGAAAGGTTAGTTGCTCTACCGATTTAATTTTCTACAATTTATGAACTAATTAGTCAGAATTGAGTGGGGTTTCGTGTTTCAACTATTCCCACCAAATGTTTGTTTCAATGGCGAAGACACATCTGGTCTTGTTGCATTGAGGGGCGATTATTGAATTGAGTAGAATTGGTTTAGTTTTCAGATTAGCCAGAAAATTAAAAAGTTAATATAATAAAATTGAATTGTTTCAGCTGAGAAATACATGGGGGATAGCAGCCTAGATCTAAAATGGGTATTAAGGAGGAGATAGACAATGAACGTAGAATGACTGTGGTGGGTTCCATAAAACCGCTAACACCTAGTACATAATAGAAGTAGTTAAGTTTCTTAAGGATGAACTATTAATTACAAAAGACCATCTTTTTTCTACAAAATTCTTTTTGAAGCTTGTTACTGTGTAGTCATTAGATTATCATAAGCTCTCCATAGCACTGTCATAATTTCATACTAGGAAGTCTGAAATGTTTGTTATCTTATACGAAGTAGATTTCTGCAGCAAATTGGATTCAATGTCATTGTTTTGATCATTCACTATTTATCCTACAAGCGTATTATAATCATCAACTGAATCAGATTGAATTGGCTAATGATTGAGCAACAGTCTCTGAATGCTATAATGAAATCACCAAGCGTAGCTAGAAAGCGTCAACTAACTTAAAGAGTTACTTGAGAATATTTTTTCTGCATTGCATTAGCTAAGGTCTAAGGGTGTGATCCTCTGCTAGCTCTTATATTGTGTTTGTGCAAAATACTTACACTAAACAACTAACATGAAACCGCTAACACCTAGTAGAGTAACTCAGTAACTCACACCTGCTAGAAAAGCTAAGGATACTACCCTAAATTTTGTTGTATTGAACCCAAATAATGAAATAAAACAAGAACCTTTTGGTCACAAACCAAAAGGTTCTAGCAAACTATTAAGTATTTACTACTGGAGTACTATATAACTGGTACTCCCTCCATTTCTTTTTGATGTATCCATTTGGAATCTGGTGTGGTTTTTAAGAAAATTGGAATCTTGGTTTGTATGGGTATAAGTGTAATGATTGGGTGTAAGAGATTATAATAAATAAAGGAGTGAGAAAATAATAAAGAAATAAGGTAAGAGAGAGGAGTGATAATGATGGGTGATAAAGGAGGTGAGAGAGTGAGTATATGGGGAAGGGAAAAGAATTAAATATTATGGGTGGGGAAAATTAGGTGGGAATATGGGTAGAATCTTTAGGTATTTTGGTCATTAGATAGAAATGTATGGGTATTTTAGGATAAAATGTATGTCCAAAAATAGAATAGATTCTAAATGGATACAACAATATGAAACGCTTAAAATGGAAACGGATACAACAAAAAGAAACGGAGGGAGTAGAAACTATTGCGATTAAAGCGAAAATTAGAACAAACTTATCTGATTCGATGAACTGAACGAAGAACAATTGTTGCGTCGTGGACACCCACTGTCCTAAAAGACGATTCCGCGCTACCTCCCGGTGCAGTAGAACAGAATGCGGTCGCCCTCCAGGATTAGCGCAACTCCGACGTTGTGTGCACTCACAAAGCCGGATGGAGTCAGAACGTATGCCCAAAACCGAGAGCAATTTTGTGTGAGAGTAAGAATGTGTTTTCGTATTTTGTGTGTATGATTTTCTGTGAGAAGGGAACTGAAACTCTGATTTAAATAATTAGAAGGAAAGCATTGCAACAGACAAAAACGGCTGAGGGAATGAATGTTGCAACAGCCAAAAACGGTCAGAGACATTGAATGTAGTAACGGACGTAATTAATGGTAATTAATCCAACGGTTACGTAATCAATACAGATTCCCGTAACAATGACTTAAGCAAAACGGTCCAGTTACCAAAAAGAATAGGGTTGACCCACAAAACCCACCCCACGCCCGCGAACCGCATTCCCAAGTACCAAGTACCAAGTACCAAGTACCAAGTACCAAGTACCAAGTACCAAGGCCCAAGGCCCAAGGCCCAAGGCCCACGGCCCACGGCCCACGGCCCAAGGCCCACGGCCCACGGCCCACGGCCCGCATTAAGTAAACAATTAGTTCAACGAATTACGTATTAAGTAAACAATTAGTTAGTTAGGCGCCTAAAATTTTAAAAAATAGACACGAAAAGTCAATAAAACCTATAGCTCAAAAATACCACTTTGTAACACCCCGAAAATTCTCCCTTTTCTATAATAACCTTTTTAATATAAAACGTAGAGAATTATAAAGGCATTATCTCCCGTGTGAAAACGTATCAGCTTATTCAGAATTTTGCAGCGGAAAACATAAAACTAACTTTGAATTTATAAATAGTCAACTACGGAATTAACTCCAATACCAACCAACAAAATTAAAATCAATGTAACTAATTCAACATGTTTTAAAGTCCAATTAAACAAACCAAAGTCAACTTAGGAAATCAAAACTAAACTACAAGCTCTCCAATCCCGAACCCAATGATGCATCATCTTCACACCTGTAGATAGACGATGCTTATTGATCCTTAGAGAATTCTCACCAAAATGGGTCATCACATGATCAATAAGGCATAGCCATGATCAACACACACAAACAAAGCACGTAATCAGCAAAGCTGAGTACTACATACTATATCAATGAATAAATATTCCTAGCATGATACTAATAAAGCATAAGTAAGGACAACCAAAACATGTTAACTTGAAGACCACACTTGACTAGACTAGACTTTTATAACATTAATATTATTTCAATTAAAATAGTCAATGAACCGAGTTGTCCAACCAGAAGTCTTCACTAAGGAAGACGAGGTACGGGCGCGACTCTGTAACCTTAGTGAGCTGCTATATCGAGGAACTTTTGAATAAAATAGAACACGGTGATCAATCCGGTCCCAGATTAGGCCATGGGCTACCAGCATGACCCCAACTCCTGTTTGTTTGTCACTTCAGACGTTCACAGTCTAAAGCTATTGCTATTCAGTTTCACTTTACATGATTTACCAATTAATACTTTGTTATGACTCATCATTCACATAAATCACGTAATCAACAAGTATTCACAATGGTTTTTATCTTGGAATTAAGTAAGCGATAAAAAAATTATCAATCAAGAACTCATTCCAATTAATTCAACCTTTCCTTTAACAATGGTTAACCAACTTTATATAGGTGTAAAGTATCAACTTACTAAACAAGGTCCTCGGCCCTCATAAAGTAGTGAAATGCTAAAAGGGAACAATGATCCATCGATCTAAACCAATATATAAAATAATATAAAGTTCTCAATCGACATGCTAGCTTGCATCAATCATCCATGCTAACATGTTATAATTCTCATAATAAAATTCTATGCTCAACGCATTCATCCAACGACATTGAATATCAAATTCCAACATACACTAGTACAAAAAAGGTATGTTGCTTCACCTTAAATGCATCGAACCTAAATATGCTTGAAGCATTAAGTTACATTTGTTTCGATACTACTTTGGGGACTGAAGCATTTGATAGATTTTTAAATTCTGCCAAGTATATTGCATCAGTCCTAATAGAGATCGACGCAATTAAACATGAAATAAATCCGCCAAAATATTTAAGATTTCCACCAAAAAGAAAACACTTCAGGCCTATTTATAAACGATGCAAAATGATCCTTGGATATTATGGGAGCCAGCTCCGCAAGGCCAACTTAAGTCGAACATAGGAAGGGTCGATTCATTTGATGCCAAAATCCAAGGCGTAATATACCAACACCCACGACCTGACGACCTGTACGGTTTGACCACTCCTTCCCCCAAAAAATAAAAATAAGAAAAATAAAACAATCGAAGAACCACCTCCATTACTCTCAACTTCTCTCCACTTCTCTCCACTTCTCCATCTCCACTGCGCACTACTCAATCTAGAAGAGTAAATCAGAAGAAAAAAACAACCAAAATATACTACCCACCTTAATTGTTGTCTTGCAAGATGTTGCATTCACATCGATCTCTTCTTCATTCAAAGTTCATCGGAACTGAAAGATTCAGTCAAAATTCATCGGAAATGAAAGGTTAGTTGCTCTACCGATTTAATTTTCTACAATTTATGAACTAATTAGTCAGAATTGAGTGGGGTTTCGTGTTTCAACTATTCCCACCAAATGTTTGTTTCAATGGCGAAGACACATCTGGTCTTGTTGCATTGAGGGGCGATTATTGAATTGAGTAGAATTGGTTTAGTTTTCAGATTAGCCAGAAAATTAAAAAGTTAATATAATAAAATTGAATTGTTTCAGCTGAGAAATACATGGGGGATAGCAGCCTAGATCTAAAATGGGTATTAAGGAGGAGATAGACAATGAACGTAGAATGACTGTGGTGGGTTCCATAAAACCGCTAACACCTAGTACATAATAGAAGTAGTTAAGTTTCTTAAGGATGAACTATTAATTACAAAAGACCATCTTTTTTCTACAAAATTCTTTTTGAAGCTTGTTACTGTGTAGTCATTAGATTATCATAAGCTCTCCATAGCACTGTCATAATTTCATACTAGGAAGTCTGAAATGTTTGTTATCTTATACGAAGTAGATTTCTGCAGCAAATTGGATTCAATGTCATTGTTTTGATCATTCACTATTTATCCTACAAGCGTATTATAATCATCAACTGAATCAGATTGAATTGGCTAATGATTGAGCAACAGTCTCTGAATGCTATAATGAAATCACCAAGCGTAGCTAGAAAGCGTCAACTAACTTAAAGAGTTACTTGAGAATATTTTTTCTGCATTGCATTAGCTAAGGTCTAAGGGTGTGATCCTCTGCTAGCTCTTATATTGTGTTTGTGCAAAATACTTACACTAAACAACTAACATGAAACCGCTAACACCTAGTAGAGTAACTCAGTAACTCACACCTGCTAGAAAAGCTAAGGATACTACCCTAAATTTTGTTGTATTGAACCCAAATAATGAAATAAAACAAGAACCTTTTGGTCACAAACCAAAAGGTTCTAGCAAACTATTAAGTATTTACTACTGGAGTACTATATAACTGGTACTCCCTCCATTTCTTTTTGATGTATCCATTTGGAATCTGGTGTGGTTTTTAAGAAAATTGGAATCTTGGTTTGTATGGGTATAAGTGTAATGATTGGGTGTAAGAGATTATAATAAATAAAGGAGTGAGAAAATAATAAAGAAATAAGGTAAGAGAGAGGAGTGATAATGATGGGTGATAAAGGAGGTGAGAGAGTGAGTATATGGGGAAGGGAAAAGAATTAAATATTATGGGTGGGGAAAATTAGGTGGGAATATGGGTAGAATCTTTAGGTATTTTGGTCATTAGATAGAAATGTATGGGTATTTTAGGATAAAATGTATGTCCAAAAATAGAATAGATTCTAAATGGATACAACAATATGAAACGCTTAAAATGGAAACGGATACAACAAAAAGAAACGGAGGGAGTAGAAACTATTGCGATTAAAGCGAAAATTAGAACAAACTTATCTGATTCGATGAACTGAACGAAGAACAATTGTTGCGTCGTGGACACCCACTGTCCTAAAAGACGATTCCGCGCTACCTCCCGGTGCAGTAGAACAGAATGCGGTCGCCCTCCAGGATTAGCGCAACTCCGACGTTGTGTGCACTCACAAAGCCGGATGGAGTCAGAACGTATGCCCAAAACCGAGAGCAATTTTGTGTGAGAGTAAGAATGTGTTTTCGTATTTTGTGTGTATGATTTTCTGTGAGAAGGGAACTGAAACTCTGATTTAAATAATTAGAAGGAAAGCATTGCAACAGACAAAAACGGCTGAGGGAATGAATGTTGCAACAGCCAAAAACGGTCAGAGACATTGAATGTAGTAACGGACGTAATTAATGGTAATTAATCCAACGGTTACGTAATCAATACAGATTCCCGTAACAATGACTTAAGCAAAACGGTCCAGTTACCAAAAAGAATAGGGTTGACCCACAAAACCCACCCCACGCCCGCGAACCGCATTCCCAAGTACCAAGTACCAAGTACCAAGTACCAAGTACCAAGTACCAAGTACCAAGGCCCAAGGCCCAAGGCCCAAGGCCCACGGCCCACGGCCCACGGCCCAAGGCCCACGGCCCACGGCCCACGGCCCGCATTAAGTAAACAATTAGTTCAACGAATTACGTATTAAGTAAACAATTAGTTAGTTAGGCGCCTAAAATTTTAAAAAATAGACACGAAAAGTCAATAAAACCTATAGCTCAAAAATACCACTTTGTAACACCCCGAAAATTCTCCCTTTTCTATAATAACCTTTTTAATATAAAACGTAGAGAATTATAAAGGCATTATCTCCCGTGTGAAAACGTATCAGCTTATTCAGAATTTTGCAGCGGAAAACATAAAACTAACTTTGAATTTATAAATAGTCAACTACGGAATTAACTCCAATACCAACCAACAAAATTAAAATCAATGTAACTAATTCAACATGTTTTAAAGTCCAATTAAACAAACCAAAGTCAACTTAGGAAATCAAAACTAAACTACAAGCTCTCCAATCCCGAACCCAATGATGCATCATCTTCACACCTGTAGATAGACGATGCTTATTGATCCTTAGAGAATTCTCACCAAAATGGGTCATCACATGATCAATAAGGCATAGCCATGATCAACACACACAAACAAAGCACGTAATCAGCAAAGCTGAGTACTACATACTATATCAATGAATAAATATTCCTAGCATGATACTAATAAAGCATAAGTAAGGACAACCAAAACATGTTAACTTGAAGACCACACTTGACTAGACTAGACTTTTATAACATTAATATTATTTCAATTAAAATAGTCAATGAACCGAGTTGTCCAACCAGAAGTCTTCACTAAGGAAGACGAGGTACGGGCGCGACTCTGTAACCTTAGTGAGCTGCTATATCGAGGAACTTTTGAATAAAATAGAACACGGTGATCAATCCGGTCCCAGATTAGGCCATGGGCTACCAGCATGACCCCAACTCCTGTTTGTTTGTCACTTCAGACGTTCACAGTCTAAAGCTATTGCTATTCAGTTTCACTTTACATGATTTACCAATTAATACTTTGTTATGACTCATCATTCACATAAATCACGTAATCAACAAGTATTCACAATGGTTTTTATCTTGGAATTAAGTAAGCGATAAAAAAATTATCAATCAAGAACTCATTCCAATTAATTCAACCTTTCCTTTAACAATGGTTAACCAACTTTATATAGGTGTAAAGTATCAACTTACTAAACAAGGTCCTCGGCCCTCATAAAGTAGTGAAATGCTAAAAGGGAACAATGATCCATCGATCTAAACCAATATATAAAATAATATAAAGTTCTCAATCGACATGCTAGCTTGCATCAATCATCCATGCTAACATGTTATAATTCTCATAATAAAATTCTATGCTCAACGCATTCATCCAACGACATTGAATATCAAATTCCAACATACACTAGTACAAAAAAGGTATGTTGCTTCACCTTAAATGCATCGAACCTAAATATGCTTGAAGCATTAAGTTACATTTGTTTCGATACTACTTTGGGGACTGAAGCATTTGATAGATTTTTAAATTCTGCCAAGTATATTGCATCAGTCCTAATAGAGATCGACGCAATTAAACATGAAATAAATCCGCCAAAATATTTAAGATTTCCACCAAAAAGAAAACACTTCAGGCCTATTTATAAACGATGCAAAATGATCCTTGGATATTATGGGAGCCAGCTCCGCAAGGCCAACTTAAGTCGAACATAGGAAGGGTCGATTCATTTGATGCCAAAATCCAAGGCGTAATATACCAACACCCACGACCTGACGACCTGTACGGTTTGACCACTCCTTCCCCCAAAAAATAAAAATAAGAAAAATAAAACAATCGAAGAACCACCTCCATTACTCTCAACTTCTCTCCACTTCTCTCCACTTCTCCATCTCCACTGCGCACTACTCAATCTAGAAGAGTAAATCAGAAGAAAAAAACAACCAAAATATACTACCCACCTTAATTGTTGTCTTGCAAGATGTTGCATTCACATCGATCTCTTCTTCATTCAAAGTTCATCGGAACTGAAAGATTCAGTCAAAATTCATCGGAAATGAAAGGTTAGTTGCTCTACCGATTTAATTTTCTACAATTTATGAACTAATTAGTCAGAATTGAGTGGGGTTTCGTGTTTCAACTATTCCCACCAAATGTTTGTTTCAATGGCGAAGACACATCTGGTCTTGTTGCATTGAGGGGCGATTATTGAATTGAGTAGAATTGGTTTAGTTTTCAGATTAGCCAGAAAATTAAAAAGTTAATATAATAAAATTGAATTGTTTCAGCTGAGAAATACATGGGGGATAGCAGCCTAGATCTAAAATGGGTATTAAGGAGGAGATAGACAATGAACGTAGAATGACTGTGGTGGGTTCCATAAAACCGCTAACACCTAGTACATAATAGAAGTAGTTAAGTTTCTTAAGGATGAACTATTAATTACAAAAGACCATCTTTTTTCTACAAAATTCTTTTTGAAGCTTGTTACTGTGTAGTCATTAGATTATCATAAGCTCTCCATAGCACTGTCATAATTTCATACTAGGAAGTCTGAAATGTTTGTTATCTTATACGAAGTAGATTTCTGCAGCAAATTGGATTCAATGTCATTGTTTTGATCATTCACTATTTATCCTACAAGCGTATTATAATCATCAACTGAATCAGATTGAATTGGCTAATGATTGAGCAACAGTCTCTGAATGCTATAATGAAATCACCAAGCGTAGCTAGAAAGCGTCAACTAACTTAAAGAGTTACTTGAGAATATTTTTTCTGCATTGCATTAGCTAAGGTCTAAGGGTGTGATCCTCTGCTAGCTCTTATATTGTGTTTGTGCAAAATACTTACACTAAACAACTAACATGAAACCGCTAACACCTAGTAGAGTAACTCAGTAACTCACACCTGCTAGAAAAGCTAAGGATACTACCCTAAATTTTGTTGTATTGAACCCAAATAATGAAATAAAACAAGAACCTTTTGGTCACAAACCAAAAGGTTCTAGCAAACTATTAAGTATTTACTACTGGAGTACTATATAACTGGTACTCCCTCCATTTCTTTTTGATGTATCCATTTGGAATCTGGTGTGGTTTTTAAGAAAATTGGAATCTTGGTTTGTATGGGTATAAGTGTAATGATTGGGTGTAAGAGATTATAATAAATAAAGGAGTGAGAAAATAATAAAGAAATAAGGTAAGAGAGAGGAGTGATAATGATGGGTGATAAAGGAGGTGAGAGAGTGAGTATATGGGGAAGGGAAAAGAATTAAATATTATGGGTGGGGAAAATTAGGTGGGAATATGGGTAGAATCTTTAGGTATTTTGGTCATTAGATAGAAATGTATGGGTATTTTAGGATAAAATGTATGTCCAAAAATAGAATAGATTCTAAATGGATACAACAATATGAAACGCTTAAAATGGAAACGGATACAACAAAAAGAAACGGAGGGAGTAGAAACTATTGCGATTAAAGCGAAAATTAGAACAAACTTATCTGATTCGATGAACTGAACGAAGAACAATTGTTGCGTCGTGGACACCCACTGTCCTAAAAGACGATTCCGCGCTACCTCCCGGTGCAGTAGAACAGAATGCGGTCGCCCTCCAGGATTAGCGCAACTCCGACGTTGTGTGCACTCACAAAGCCGGATGGAGTCAGAACGTATGCCCAAAACCGAGAGCAATTTTGTGTGAGAGTAAGAATGTGTTTTCGTATTTTGTGTGTATGATTTTCTGTGAGAAGGGAACTGAAACTCTGATTTAAATAATTAGAAGGAAAGCATTGCAACAGACAAAAACGGCTGAGGGAATGAATGTTGCAACAGCCAAAAACGGTCAGAGACATTGAATGTAGTAACGGACGTAATTAATGGTAATTAATCCAACGGTTACGTAATCAATACAGATTCCCGTAACAATGACTTAAGCAAAACGGTCCAGTTACCAAAAAGAATAGGGTTGACCCACAAAACCCACCCCACGCCCGCGAACCGCATTCCCAAGTACCAAGTACCAAGTACCAAGTACCAAGTACCAAGTACCAAGTACCAAGGCCCAAGGCCCAAGGCCCAAGGCCCACGGCCCACGGCCCACGGCCCAAGGCCCACGGCCCACGGCCCACGGCCCGCATTAAGTAAACAATTAGTTCAACGAATTACGTATTAAGTAAACAATTAGTTAGTTAGGCGCCTAAAATTTTAAAAAATAGACACGAAAAGTCAATAAAACCTATAGCTCAAAAATACCACTTTGTAACACCCCGAAAATTCTCCCTTTTCTATAATAACCTTTTTAATATAAAACGTAGAGAATTATAAAGGCATTATCTCCCGTGTGAAAACGTATCAGCTTATTCAGAATTTTGCAGCGGAAAACATAAAACTAACTTTGAATTTATAAATAGTCAACTACGGAATTAACTCCAATACCAACCAACAAAATTAAAATCAATGTAACTAATTCAACATGTTTTAAAGTCCAATTAAACAAACCAAAGTCAACTTAGGAAATCAAAACTAAACTACAAGCTCTCCAATCCCGAACCCAATGATGCATCATCTTCACACCTGTAGATAGACGATGCTTATTGATCCTTAGAGAATTCTCACCAAAATGGGTCATCACATGATCAATAAGGCATAGCCATGATCAACACACACAAACAAAGCACGTAATCAGCAAAGCTGAGTACTACATACTATATCAATGAATAAATATTCCTAGCATGATACTAATAAAGCATAAGTAAGGACAACCAAAACATGTTAACTTGAAGACCACACTTGACTAGACTAGACTTTTATAACATTAATATTATTTCAATTAAAATAGTCAATGAACCGAGTTGTCCAACCAGAAGTCTTCACTAAGGAAGACGAGGTACGGGCGCGACTCTGTAACCTTAGTGAGCTGCTATATCGAGGAACTTTTGAATAAAATAGAACACGGTGATCAATCCGGTCCCAGATTAGGCCATGGGCTACCAGCATGACCCCAACTCCTGTTTGTTTGTCACTTCAGACGTTCACAGTCTAAAGCTATTGCTATTCAGTTTCACTTTACATGATTTACCAATTAATACTTTGTTATGACTCATCATTCACATAAATCACGTAATCAACAAGTATTCACAATGGTTTTTATCTTGGAATTAAGTAAGCGATAAAAAAATTATCAATCAAGAACTCATTCCAATTAATTCAACCTTTCCTTTAACAATGGTTAACCAACTTTATATAGGTGTAAAGTATCAACTTACTAAACAAGGTCCTCGGCCCTCATAAAGTAGTGAAATGCTAAAAGGGAACAATGATCCATCGATCTAAACCAATATATAAAATAATATAAAGTTCTCAATCGACATGCTAGCTTGCATCAATCATCCATGCTAACATGTTATAATTCTCATAATAAAATTCTATGCTCAACGCATTCATCCAACGACATTGAATATCAAATTCCAACATACACTAGTACAAAAAAGGTATGTTGCTTCACCTTAAATGCATCGAACCTAAATATGCTTGAAGCATTAAGTTACATTTGTTTCGATACTACTTTGGGGACTGAAGCATTTGATAGATTTTTAAATTCTGCCAAGTATATTGCATCAGTCCTAATAGAGATCGACGCAATTAAACATGAAATAAATCCGCCAAAATATTTAAGATTTCCACCAAAAAGAAAACACTTCAGGCCTATTTATAAACGATGCAAAATGATCCTTGGATATTATGGGAGCCAGCTCCGCAAGGCCAACTTAAGTCGAACATAGGAAGGGTCGATTCATTTGATGCCAAAATCCAAGGCGTAATATACCAACACCCACGACCTGACGACCTGTACGGTTTGACCACTCCTTCCCCCAAAAAATAAAAATAAGAAAAATAAAACAATCGAAGAACCACCTCCATTACTCTCAACTTCTCTCCACTTCTCTCCACTTCTCCATCTCCACTGCGCACTACTCAATCTAGAAGAGTAAATCAGAAGAAAAAAACAACCAAAATATACTACCCACCTTAATTGTTGTCTTGCAAGATGTTGCATTCACATCGATCTCTTCTTCATTCAAAGTTCATCGGAACTGAAAGATTCAGTCAAAATTCATCGGAAATGAAAGGTTAGTTGCTCTACCGATTTAATTTTCTACAATTTATGAACTAATTAGTCAGAATTGAGTGGGGTTTCGTGTTTCAACTATTCCCACCAAATGTTTGTTTCAATGGCGAAGACACATCTGGTCTTGTTGCATTGAGGGGCGATTATTGAATTGAGTAGAATTGGTTTAGTTTTCAGATTAGCCAGAAAATTAAAAAGTTAATATAATAAAATTGAATTGTTTCAGCTGAGAAATACATGGGGGATAGCAGCCTAGATCTAAAATGGGTATTAAGGAGGAGATAGACAATGAACGTAGAATGACTGTGGTGGGTTCCATAAAACCGCTAACACCTAGTACATAATAGAAGTAGTTAAGTTTCTTAAGGATGAACTATTAATTACAAAAGACCATCTTTTTTCTACAAAATTCTTTTTGAAGCTTGTTACTGTGTAGTCATTAGATTATCATAAGCTCTCCATAGCACTGTCATAATTTCATACTAGGAAGTCTGAAATGTTTGTTATCTTATACGAAGTAGATTTCTGCAGCAAATTGGATTCAATGTCATTGTTTTGATCATTCACTATTTATCCTACAAGCGTATTATAATCATCAACTGAATCAGATTGAATTGGCTAATGATTGAGCAACAGTCTCTGAATGCTATAATGAAATCACCAAGCGTAGCTAGAAAGCGTCAACTAACTTAAAGAGTTACTTGAGAATATTTTTTCTGCATTGCATTAGCTAAGGTCTAAGGGTGTGATCCTCTGCTAGCTCTTATATTGTGTTTGTGCAAAATACTTACACTAAACAACTAACATGAAACCGCTAACACCTAGTAGAGTAACTCAGTAACTCACACCTGCTAGAAAAGCTAAGGATACTACCCTAAATTTTGTTGTATTGAACCCAAATAATGAAATAAAACAAGAACCTTTTGGTCACAAACCAAAAGGTTCTAGCAAACTATTAAGTATTTACTACTGGAGTACTATATAACTGGTACTCCCTCCATTTCTTTTTGATGTATCCATTTGGAATCTGGTGTGGTTTTTAAGAAAATTGGAATCTTGGTTTGTATGGGTATAAGTGTAATGATTGGGTGTAAGAGATTATAATAAATAAAGGAGTGAGAAAATAATAAAGAAATAAGGTAAGAGAGAGGAGTGATAATGATGGGTGATAAAGGAGGTGAGAGAGTGAGTATATGGGGAAGGGAAAAGAATTAAATATTATGGGTGGGGAAAATTAGGTGGGAATATGGGTAGAATCTTTAGGTATTTTGGTCATTAGATAGAAATGTATGGGTATTTTAGGATAAAATGTATGTCCAAAAATAGAATAGATTCTAAATGGATACAACAATATGAAACGCTTAAAATGGAAACGGATACAACAAAAAGAAACGGAGGGAGTAGAAACTATTGCGATTAAAGCGAAAATTAGAACAAACTTATCTGATTCGATGAACTGAACGAAGAACAATTGTTGCGTCGTGGACACCCACTGTCCTAAAAGACGATTCCGCGCTACCTCCCGGTGCAGTAGAACAGAATGCGGTCGCCCTCCAGGATTAGCGCAACTCCGACGTTGTGTGCACTCACAAAGCCGGATGGAGTCAGAACGTATGCCCAAAACCGAGAGCAATTTTGTGTGAGAGTAAGAATGTGTTTTCGTATTTTGTGTGTATGATTTTCTGTGAGAAGGGAACTGAAACTCTGATTTAAATAATTAGAAGGAAAGCATTGCAACAGACAAAAACGGCTGAGGGAATGAATGTTGCAACAGCCAAAAACGGTCAGAGACATTGAATGTAGTAACGGACGTAATTAATGGTAATTAATCCAACGGTTACGTAATCAATACAGATTCCCGTAACAATGACTTAAGCAAAACGGTCCAGTTACCAAAAAGAATAGGGTTGACCCACAAAACCCACCCCACGCCCGCGAACCGCATTCCCAAGTACCAAGTACCAAGTACCAAGTACCAAGTACCAAGTACCAAGTACCAAGGCCCAAGGCCCAAGGCCCAAGGCCCACGGCCCACGGCCCACGGCCCAAGGCCCACGGCCCACGGCCCACGGCCCGCATTAAGTAAACAATTAGTTCAACGAATTACGTATTAAGTAAACAATTAGTTAGTTAGGCGCCTAAAATTTTAAAAAATAGACACGAAAAGTCAATAAAACCTATAGCTCAAAAATACCACTTTGTAACACCCCGAAAATTCTCCCTTTTCTATAATAACCTTTTTAATATAAAACGTAGAGAATTATAAAGGCATTATCTCCCGTGTGAAAACGTATCAGCTTATTCAGAATTTTGCAGCGGAAAACATAAAACTAACTTTGAATTTATAAATAGTCAACTACGGAATTAACTCCAATACCAACCAACAAAATTAAAATCAATGTAACTAATTCAACATGTTTTAAAGTCCAATTAAACAAACCAAAGTCAACTTAGGAAATCAAAACTAAACTACAAGCTCTCCAATCCCGAACCCAATGATGCATCATCTTCACACCTGTAGATAGACGATGCTTATTGATCCTTAGAGAATTCTCACCAAAATGGGTCATCACATGATCAATAAGGCATAGCCATGATCAACACACACAAACAAAGCACGTAATCAGCAAAGCTGAGTACTACATACTATATCAATGAATAAATATTCCTAGCATGATACTAATAAAGCATAAGTAAGGACAACCAAAACATGTTAACTTGAAGACCACACTTGACTAGACTAGACTTTTATAACATTAATATTATTTCAATTAAAATAGTCAATGAACCGAGTTGTCCAACCAGAAGTCTTCACTAAGGAAGACGAGGTACGGGCGCGACTCTGTAACCTTAGTGAGCTGCTATATCGAGGAACTTTTGAATAAAATAGAACACGGTGATCAATCCGGTCCCAGATTAGGCCATGGGCTACCAGCATGACCCCAACTCCTGTTTGTTTGTCACTTCAGACGTTCACAGTCTAAAGCTATTGCTATTCAGTTTCACTTTACATGATTTACCAATTAATACTTTGTTATGACTCATCATTCACATAAATCACGTAATCAACAAGTATTCACAATGGTTTTTATCTTGGAATTAAGTAAGCGATAAAAAAATTATCAATCAAGAACTCATTCCAATTAATTCAACCTTTCCTTTAACAATGGTTAACCAACTTTATATAGGTGTAAAGTATCAACTTACTAAACAAGGTCCTCGGCCCTCATAAAGTAGTGAAATGCTAAAAGGGAACAATGATCCATCGATCTAAACCAATATATAAAATAATATAAAGTTCTCAATCGACATGCTAGCTTGCATCAATCATCCATGCTAACATGTTATAATTCTCATAATAAAATTCTATGCTCAACGCATTCATCCAACGACATTGAATATCAAATTCCAACATACACTAGTACAAAAAAGGTATGTTGCTTCACCTTAAATGCATCGAACCTAAATATGCTTGAAGCATTAAGTTACATTTGTTTCGATACTACTTTGGGGACTGAAGCATTTGATAGATTTTTAAATTCTGCCAAGTATATTGCATCAGTCCTAATAGAGATCGACGCAATTAAACATGAAATAAATCCGCCAAAATATTTAAGATTTCCACCAAAAAGAAAACACTTCAGGCCTATTTATAAACGATGCAAAATGATCCTTGGATATTATGGGAGCCAGCTCCGCAAGGCCAACTTAAGTCGAACATAGGAAGGGTCGATTCATTTGATGCCAAAATCCAAGGCGTAATATACCAACACCCACGACCTGACGACCTGTACGGTTTGACCACTCCTTCCCCCAAAAAATAAAAATAAGAAAAATAAAACAATCGAAGAACCACCTCCATTACTCTCAACTTCTCTCCACTTCTCTCCACTTCTCCATCTCCACTGCGCACTACTCAATCTAGAAGAGTAAATCAGAAGAAAAAAACAACCAAAATATACTACCCACCTTAATTGTTGTCTTGCAAGATGTTGCATTCACATCGATCTCTTCTTCATTCAAAGTTCATCGGAACTGAAAGATTCAGTCAAAATTCATCGGAAATGAAAGGTTAGTTGCTCTACCGATTTAATTTTCTACAATTTATGAACTAATTAGTCAGAATTGAGTGGGGTTTCGTGTTTCAACTATTCCCACCAAATGTTTGTTTCAATGGCGAAGACACATCTGGTCTTGTTGCATTGAGGGGCGATTATTGAATTGAGTAGAATTGGTTTAGTTTTCAGATTAGCCAGAAAATTAAAAAGTTAATATAATAAAATTGAATTGTTTCAGCTGAGAAATACATGGGGGATAGCAGCCTAGATCTAAAATGGGTATTAAGGAGGAGATAGACAATGAACGTAGAATGACTGTGGTGGGTTCCATAAAACCGCTAACACCTAGTACATAATAGAAGTAGTTAAGTTTCTTAAGGATGAACTATTAATTACAAAAGACCATCTTTTTTCTACAAAATTCTTTTTGAAGCTTGTTACTGTGTAGTCATTAGATTATCATAAGCTCTCCATAGCACTGTCATAATTTCATACTAGGAAGTCTGAAATGTTTGTTATCTTATACGAAGTAGATTTCTGCAGCAAATTGGATTCAATGTCATTGTTTTGATCATTCACTATTTATCCTACAAGCGTATTATAATCATCAACTGAATCAGATTGAATTGGCTAATGATTGAGCAACAGTCTCTGAATGCTATAATGAAATCACCAAGCGTAGCTAGAAAGCGTCAACTAACTTAAAGAGTTACTTGAGAATATTTTTTCTGCATTGCATTAGCTAAGGTCTAAGGGTGTGATCCTCTGCTAGCTCTTATATTGTGTTTGTGCAAAATACTTACACTAAACAACTAACATGAAACCGCTAACACCTAGTAGAGTAACTCAGTAACTCACACCTGCTAGAAAAGCTAAGGATACTACCCTAAATTTTGTTGTATTGAACCCAAATAATGAAATAAAACAAGAACCTTTTGGTCACAAACCAAAAGGTTCTAGCAAACTATTAAGTATTTACTACTGGAGTACTATATAACTGGTACTCCCTCCATTTCTTTTTGATGTATCCATTTGGAATCTGGTGTGGTTTTTAAGAAAATTGGAATCTTGGTTTGTATGGGTATAAGTGTAATGATTGGGTGTAAGAGATTATAATAAATAAAGGAGTGAGAAAATAATAAAGAAATAAGGTAAGAGAGAGGAGTGATAATGATGGGTGATAAAGGAGGTGAGAGAGTGAGTATATGGGGAAGGGAAAAGAATTAAATATTATGGGTGGGGAAAATTAGGTGGGAATATGGGTAGAATCTTTAGGTATTTTGGTCATTAGATAGAAATGTATGGGTATTTTAGGATAAAATGTATGTCCAAAAATAGAATAGATTCTAAATGGATACAACAATATGAAACGCTTAAAATGGAAACGGATACAACAAAAAGAAACGGAGGGAGTAGAAACTATTGCGATTAAAGCGAAAATTAGAACAAACTTATCTGATTCGATGAACTGAACGAAGAACAATTGTTGCGTCGTGGACACCCACTGTCCTAAAAGACGATTCCGCGCTACCTCCCGGTGCAGTAGAACAGAATGCGGTCGCCCTCCAGGATTAGCGCAACTCCGACGTTGTGTGCACTCACAAAGCCGGATGGAGTCAGAACGTATGCCCAAAACCGAGAGCAATTTTGTGTGAGAGTAAGAATGTGTTTTCGTATTTTGTGTGTATGATTTTCTGTGAGAAGGGAACTGAAACTCTGATTTAAATAATTAGAAGGAAAGCATTGCAACAGACAAAAACGGCTGAGGGAATGAATGTTGCAACAGCCAAAAACGGTCAGAGACATTGAATGTAGTAACGGACGTAATTAATGGTAATTAATCCAACGGTTACGTAATCAATACAGATTCCCGTAACAATGACTTAAGCAAAACGGTCCAGTTACCAAAAAGAATAGGGTTGACCCACAAAACCCACCCCACGCCCGCGAACCGCATTCCCAAGTACCAAGTACCAAGTACCAAGTACCAAGTACCAAGTACCAAGTACCAAGGCCCAAGGCCCAAGGCCCAAGGCCCACGGCCCACGGCCCACGGCCCAAGGCCCACGGCCCACGGCCCACGGCCCGCATTAAGTAAACAATTAGTTCAACGAATTACGTATTAAGTAAACAATTAGTTAGTTAGGCGCCTAAAATTTTAAAAAATAGACACGAAAAGTCAATAAAACCTATAGCTCAAAAATACCACTTTGTAACACCCCGAAAATTCTCCCTTTTCTATAATAACCTTTTTAATATAAAACGTAGAGAATTATAAAGGCATTATCTCCCGTGTGAAAACGTATCAGCTTATTCAGAATTTTGCAGCGGAAAACATAAAACTAACTTTGAATTTATAAATAGTCAACTACGGAATTAACTCCAATACCAACCAACAAAATTAAAATCAATGTAACTAATTCAACATGTTTTAAAGTCCAATTAAACAAACCAAAGTCAACTTAGGAAATCAAAACTAAACTACAAGCTCTCCAATCCCGAACCCAATGATGCATCATCTTCACACCTGTAGATAGACGATGCTTATTGATCCTTAGAGAATTCTCACCAAAATGGGTCATCACATGATCAATAAGGCATAGCCATGATCAACACACACAAACAAAGCACGTAATCAGCAAAGCTGAGTACTACATACTATATCAATGAATAAATATTCCTAGCATGATACTAATAAAGCATAAGTAAGGACAACCAAAACATGTTAACTTGAAGACCACACTTGACTAGACTAGACTTTTATAACATTAATATTATTTCAATTAAAATAGTCAATGAACCGAGTTGTCCAACCAGAAGTCTTCACTAAGGAAGACGAGGTACGGGCGCGACTCTGTAACCTTAGTGAGCTGCTATATCGAGGAACTTTTGAATAAAATAGAACACGGTGATCAATCCGGTCCCAGATTAGGCCATGGGCTACCAGCATGACCCCAACTCCTGTTTGTTTGTCACTTCAGACGTTCACAGTCTAAAGCTATTGCTATTCAGTTTCACTTTACATGATTTACCAATTAATACTTTGTTATGACTCATCATTCACATAAATCACGTAATCAACAAGTATTCACAATGGTTTTTATCTTGGAATTAAGTAAGCGATAAAAAAATTATCAATCAAGAACTCATTCCAATTAATTCAACCTTTCCTTTAACAATGGTTAACCAACTTTATATAGGTGTAAAGTATCAACTTACTAAACAAGGTCCTCGGCCCTCATAAAGTAGTGAAATGCTAAAAGGGAACAATGATCCATCGATCTAAACCAATATATAAAATAATATAAAGTTCTCAATCGACATGCTAGCTTGCATCAATCATCCATGCTAACATGTTATAATTCTCATAATAAAATTCTATGCTCAACGCATTCATCCAACGACATTGAATATCAAATTCCAACATACACTAGTACAAAAAAGGTATGTTGCTTCACCTTAAATGCATCGAACCTAAATATGCTTGAAGCATTAAGTTACATTTGTTTCGATACTACTTTGGGGACTGAAGCATTTGATAGATTTTTAAATTCTGCCAAGTATATTGCATCAGTCCTAATAGAGATCGACGCAATTAAACATGAAATAAATCCGCCAAAATATTTAAGATTTCCACCAAAAAGAAAACACTTCAGGCCTATTTATAAACGATGCAAAATGATCCTTGGATATTATGGGAGCCAGCTCCGCAAGGCCAACTTAAGTCGAACATAGGAAGGGTCGATTCATTTGATGCCAAAATCCAAGGCGTAATATACCAACACCCACGACCTGACGACCTGTACGGTTTGACCACTCCTTCCCCCAAAAAATAAAAATAAGAAAAATAAAACAATCGAAGAACCACCTCCATTACTCTCAACTTCTCTCCACTTCTCTCCACTTCTCCATCTCCACTGCGCACTACTCAATCTAGAAGAGTAAATCAGAAGAAAAAAACAACCAAAATATACTACCCACCTTAATTGTTGTCTTGCAAGATGTTGCATTCACATCGATCTCTTCTTCATTCAAAGTTCATCGGAACTGAAAGATTCAGTCAAAATTCATCGGAAATGAAAGGTTAGTTGCTCTACCGATTTAATTTTCTACAATTTATGAACTAATTAGTCAGAATTGAGTGGGGTTTCGTGTTTCAACTATTCCCACCAAATGTTTGTTTCAATGGCGAAGACACATCTGGTCTTGTTGCATTGAGGGGCGATTATTGAATTGAGTAGAATTGGTTTAGTTTTCAGATTAGCCAGAAAATTAAAAAGTTAATATAATAAAATTGAATTGTTTCAGCTGAGAAATACATGGGGGATAGCAGCCTAGATCTAAAATGGGTATTAAGGAGGAGATAGACAATGAACGTAGAATGACTGTGGTGGGTTCCATAAAACCGCTAACACCTAGTACATAATAGAAGTAGTTAAGTTTCTTAAGGATGAACTATTAATTACAAAAGACCATCTTTTTTCTACAAAATTCTTTTTGAAGCTTGTTACTGTGTAGTCATTAGATTATCATAAGCTCTCCATAGCACTGTCATAATTTCATACTAGGAAGTCTGAAATGTTTGTTATCTTATACGAAGTAGATTTCTGCAGCAAATTGGATTCAATGTCATTGTTTTGATCATTCACTATTTATCCTACAAGCGTATTATAATCATCAACTGAATCAGATTGAATTGGCTAATGATTGAGCAACAGTCTCTGAATGCTATAATGAAATCACCAAGCGTAGCTAGAAAGCGTCAACTAACTTAAAGAGTTACTTGAGAATATTTTTTCTGCATTGCATTAGCTAAGGTCTAAGGGTGTGATCCTCTGCTAGCTCTTATATTGTGTTTGTGCAAAATACTTACACTAAACAACTAACATGAAACCGCTAACACCTAGTAGAGTAACTCAGTAACTCACACCTGCTAGAAAAGCTAAGGATACTACCCTAAATTTTGTTGTATTGAACCCAAATAATGAAATAAAACAAGAACCTTTTGGTCACAAACCAAAAGGTTCTAGCAAACTATTAAGTATTTACTACTGGAGTACTATATAACTGGTACTCCCTCCATTTCTTTTTGATGTATCCATTTGGAATCTGGTGTGGTTTTTAAGAAAATTGGAATCTTGGTTTGTATGGGTATAAGTGTAATGATTGGGTGTAAGAGATTATAATAAATAAAGGAGTGAGAAAATAATAAAGAAATAAGGTAAGAGAGAGGAGTGATAATGATGGGTGATAAAGGAGGTGAGAGAGTGAGTATATGGGGAAGGGAAAAGAATTAAATATTATGGGTGGGGAAAATTAGGTGGGAATATGGGTAGAATCTTTAGGTATTTTGGTCATTAGATAGAAATGTATGGGTATTTTAGGATAAAATGTATGTCCAAAAATAGAATAGATTCTAAATGGATACAACAATATGAAACGCTTAAAATGGAAACGGATACAACAAAAAGAAACGGAGGGAGTAGAAACTATTGCGATTAAAGCGAAAATTAGAACAAACTTATCTGATTCGATGAACTGAACGAAGAACAATTGTTGCGTCGTGGACACCCACTGTCCTAAAAGACGATTCCGCGCTACCTCCCGGTGCAGTAGAACAGAATGCGGTCGCCCTCCAGGATTAGCGCAACTCCGACGTTGTGTGCACTCACAAAGCCGGATGGAGTCAGAACGTATGCCCAAAACCGAGAGCAATTTTGTGTGAGAGTAAGAATGTGTTTTCGTATTTTGTGTGTATGATTTTCTGTGAGAAGGGAACTGAAACTCTGATTTAAATAATTAGAAGGAAAGCATTGCAACAGACAAAAACGGCTGAGGGAATGAATGTTGCAACAGCCAAAAACGGTCAGAGACATTGAATGTAGTAACGGACGTAATTAATGGTAATTAATCCAACGGTTACGTAATCAATACAGATTCCCGTAACAATGACTTAAGCAAAACGGTCCAGTTACCAAAAAGAATAGGGTTGACCCACAAAACCCACCCCACGCCCGCGAACCGCATTCCCAAGTACCAAGTACCAAGTACCAAGTACCAAGTACCAAGTACCAAGTACCAAGGCCCAAGGCCCAAGGCCCAAGGCCCACGGCCCACGGCCCACGGCCCAAGGCCCACGGCCCACGGCCCACGGCCCGCATTAAGTAAACAATTAGTTCAACGAATTACGTATTAAGTAAACAATTAGTTAGTTAGGCGCCTAAAATTTTAAAAAATAGACACGAAAAGTCAATAAAACCTATAGCTCAAAAATACCACTTTGTAACACCCCGAAAATTCTCCCTTTTCTATAATAACCTTTTTAATATAAAACGTAGAGAATTATAAAGGCATTATCTCCCGTGTGAAAACGTATCAGCTTATTCAGAATTTTGCAGCGGAAAACATAAAACTAACTTTGAATTTATAAATAGTCAACTACGGAATTAACTCCAATACCAACCAACAAAATTAAAATCAATGTAACTAATTCAACATGTTTTAAAGTCCAATTAAACAAACCAAAGTCAACTTAGGAAATCAAAACTAAACTACAAGCTCTCCAATCCCGAACCCAATGATGCATCATCTTCACACCTGTAGATAGACGATGCTTATTGATCCTTAGAGAATTCTCACCAAAATGGGTCATCACATGATCAATAAGGCATAGCCATGATCAACACACACAAACAAAGCACGTAATCAGCAAAGCTGAGTACTACATACTATATCAATGAATAAATATTCCTAGCATGATACTAATAAAGCATAAGTAAGGACAACCAAAACATGTTAACTTGAAGACCACACTTGACTAGACTAGACTTTTATAACATTAATATTATTTCAATTAAAATAGTCAATGAACCGAGTTGTCCAACCAGAAGTCTTCACTAAGGAAGACGAGGTACGGGCGCGACTCTGTAACCTTAGTGAGCTGCTATATCGAGGAACTTTTGAATAAAATAGAACACGGTGATCAATCCGGTCCCAGATTAGGCCATGGGCTACCAGCATGACCCCAACTCCTGTTTGTTTGTCACTTCAGACGTTCACAGTCTAAAGCTATTGCTATTCAGTTTCACTTTACATGATTTACCAATTAATACTTTGTTATGACTCATCATTCACATAAATCACGTAATCAACAAGTATTCACAATGGTTTTTATCTTGGAATTAAGTAAGCGATAAAAAAATTATCAATCAAGAACTCATTCCAATTAATTCAACCTTTCCTTTAACAATGGTTAACCAACTTTATATAGGTGTAAAGTATCAACTTACTAAACAAGGTCCTCGGCCCTCATAAAGTAGTGAAATGCTAAAAGGGAACAATGATCCATCGATCTAAACCAATATATAAAATAATATAAAGTTCTCAATCGACATGCTAGCTTGCATCAATCATCCATGCTAACATGTTATAATTCTCATAATAAAATTCTATGCTCAACGCATTCATCCAACGACATTGAATATCAAATTCCAACATACACTAGTACAAAAAAGGTATGTTGCTTCACCTTAAATGCATCGAACCTAAATATGCTTGAAGCATTAAGTTACATTTGTTTCGATACTACTTTGGGGACTGAAGCATTTGATAGATTTTTAAATTCTGCCAAGTATATTGCATCAGTCCTAATAGAGATCGACGCAATTAAACATGAAATAAATCCGCCAAAATATTTAAGATTTCCACCAAAAAGAAAACACTTCAGGCCTATTTATAAACGATGCAAAATGATCCTTGGATATTATGGGAGCCAGCTCCGCAAGGCCAACTTAAGTCGAACATAGGAAGGGTCGATTCATTTGATGCCAAAATCCAAGGCGTAATATACCAACACCCACGACCTGACGACCTGTACGGTTTGACCACTCCTTCCCCCAAAAAATAAAAATAAGAAAAATAAAACAATCGAAGAACCACCTCCATTACTCTCAACTTCTCTCCACTTCTCTCCACTTCTCCATCTCCACTGCGCACTACTCAATCTAGAAGAGTAAATCAGAAGAAAAAAACAACCAAAATATACTACCCACCTTAATTGTTGTCTTGCAAGATGTTGCATTCACATCGATCTCTTCTTCATTCAAAGTTCATCGGAACTGAAAGATTCAGTCAAAATTCATCGGAAATGAAAGGTTAGTTGCTCTACCGATTTAATTTTCTACAATTTATGAACTAATTAGTCAGAATTGAGTGGGGTTTCGTGTTTCAACTATTCCCACCAAATGTTTGTTTCAATGGCGAAGACACATCTGGTCTTGTTGCATTGAGGGGCGATTATTGAATTGAGTAGAATTGGTTTAGTTTTCAGATTAGCCAGAAAATTAAAAAGTTAATATAATAAAATTGAATTGTTTCAGCTGAGAAATACATGGGGGATAGCAGCCTAGATCTAAAATGGGTATTAAGGAGGAGATAGACAATGAACGTAGAATGACTGTGGTGGGTTCCATAAAACCGCTAACACCTAGTACATAATAGAAGTAGTTAAGTTTCTTAAGGATGAACTATTAATTACAAAAGACCATCTTTTTTCTACAAAATTCTTTTTGAAGCTTGTTACTGTGTAGTCATTAGATTATCATAAGCTCTCCATAGCACTGTCATAATTTCATACTAGGAAGTCTGAAATGTTTGTTATCTTATACGAAGTAGATTTCTGCAGCAAATTGGATTCAATGTCATTGTTTTGATCATTCACTATTTATCCTACAAGCGTATTATAATCATCAACTGAATCAGATTGAATTGGCTAATGATTGAGCAACAGTCTCTGAATGCTATAATGAAATCACCAAGCGTAGCTAGAAAGCGTCAACTAACTTAAAGAGTTACTTGAGAATATTTTTTCTGCATTGCATTAGCTAAGGTCTAAGGGTGTGATCCTCTGCTAGCTCTTATATTGTGTTTGTGCAAAATACTTACACTAAACAACTAACATGAAACCGCTAACACCTAGTAGAGTAACTCAGTAACTCACACCTGCTAGAAAAGCTAAGGATACTACCCTAAATTTTGTTGTATTGAACCCAAATAATGAAATAAAACAAGAACCTTTTGGTCACAAACCAAAAGGTTCTAGCAAACTATTAAGTATTTACTACTGGAGTACTATATAACTGGTACTCCCTCCATTTCTTTTTGATGTATCCATTTGGAATCTGGTGTGGTTTTTAAGAAAATTGGAATCTTGGTTTGTATGGGTATAAGTGTAATGATTGGGTGTAAGAGATTATAATAAATAAAGGAGTGAGAAAATAATAAAGAAATAAGGTAAGAGAGAGGAGTGATAATGATGGGTGATAAAGGAGGTGAGAGAGTGAGTATATGGGGAAGGGAAAAGAATTAAATATTATGGGTGGGGAAAATTAGGTGGGAATATGGGTAGAATCTTTAGGTATTTTGGTCATTAGATAGAAATGTATGGGTATTTTAGGATAAAATGTATGTCCAAAAATAGAATAGATTCTAAATGGATACAACAATATGAAACGCTTAAAATGGAAACGGATACAACAAAAAGAAACGGAGGGAGTAGAAACTATTGCGATTAAAGCGAAAATTAGAACAAACTTATCTGATTCGATGAACTGAACGAAGAACAATTGTTGCGTCGTGGACACCCACTGTCCTAAAAGACGATTCCGCGCTACCTCCCGGTGCAGTAGAACAGAATGCGGTCGCCCTCCAGGATTAGCGCAACTCCGACGTTGTGTGCACTCACAAAGCCGGATGGAGTCAGAACGTATGCCCAAAACCGAGAGCAATTTTGTGTGAGAGTAAGAATGTGTTTTCGTATTTTGTGTGTATGATTTTCTGTGAGAAGGGAACTGAAACTCTGATTTAAATAATTAGAAGGAAAGCATTGCAACAGACAAAAACGGCTGAGGGAATGAATGTTGCAACAGCCAAAAACGGTCAGAGACATTGAATGTAGTAACGGACGTAATTAATGGTAATTAATCCAACGGTTACGTAATCAATACAGATTCCCGTAACAATGACTTAAGCAAAACGGTCCAGTTACCAAAAAGAATAGGGTTGACCCACAAAACCCACCCCACGCCCGCGAACCGCATTCCCAAGTACCAAGTACCAAGTACCAAGTACCAAGTACCAAGTACCAAGTACCAAGGCCCAAGGCCCAAGGCCCAAGGCCCACGGCCCACGGCCCACGGCCCAAGGCCCACGGCCCACGGCCCACGGCCCGCATTAAGTAAACAATTAGTTCAACGAATTACGTATTAAGTAAACAATTAGTTAGTTAGGCGCCTAAAATTTTAAAAAATAGACACGAAAAGTCAATAAAACCTATAGCTCAAAAATACCACTTTGTAACACCCCGAAAATTCTCCCTTTTCTATAATAACCTTTTTAATATAAAACGTAGAGAATTATAAAGGCATTATCTCCCGTGTGAAAACGTATCAGCTTATTCAGAATTTTGCAGCGGAAAACATAAAACTAACTTTGAATTTATAAATAGTCAACTACGGAATTAACTCCAATACCAACCAACAAAATTAAAATCAATGTAACTAATTCAACATGTTTTAAAGTCCAATTAAACAAACCAAAGTCAACTTAGGAAATCAAAACTAAACTACAAGCTCTCCAATCCCGAACCCAATGATGCATCATCTTCACACCTGTAGATAGACGATGCTTATTGATCCTTAGAGAATTCTCACCAAAATGGGTCATCACATGATCAATAAGGCATAGCCATGATCAACACACACAAACAAAGCACGTAATCAGCAAAGCTGAGTACTACATACTATATCAATGAATAAATATTCCTAGCATGATACTAATAAAGCATAAGTAAGGACAACCAAAACATGTTAACTTGAAGACCACACTTGACTAGACTAGACTTTTATAACATTAATATTATTTCAATTAAAATAGTCAATGAACCGAGTTGTCCAACCAGAAGTCTTCACTAAGGAAGACGAGGTACGGGCGCGACTCTGTAACCTTAGTGAGCTGCTATATCGAGGAACTTTTGAATAAAATAGAACACGGTGATCAATCCGGTCCCAGATTAGGCCATGGGCTACCAGCATGACCCCAACTCCTGTTTGTTTGTCACTTCAGACGTTCACAGTCTAAAGCTATTGCTATTCAGTTTCACTTTACATGATTTACCAATTAATACTTTGTTATGACTCATCATTCACATAAATCACGTAATCAACAAGTATTCACAATGGTTTTTATCTTGGAATTAAGTAAGCGATAAAAAAATTATCAATCAAGAACTCATTCCAATTAATTCAACCTTTCCTTTAACAATGGTTAACCAACTTTATATAGGTGTAAAGTATCAACTTACTAAACAAGGTCCTCGGCCCTCATAAAGTAGTGAAATGCTAAAAGGGAACAATGATCCATCGATCTAAACCAATATATAAAATAATATAAAGTTCTCAATCGACATGCTAGCTTGCATCAATCATCCATGCTAACATGTTATAATTCTCATAATAAAATTCTATGCTCAACGCATTCATCCAACGACATTGAATATCAAATTCCAACATACACTAGTACAAAAAAGGTATGTTGCTTCACCTTAAATGCATCGAACCTAAATATGCTTGAAGCATTAAGTTACATTTGTTTCGATACTACTTTGGGGACTGAAGCATTTGATAGATTTTTAAATTCTGCCAAGTATATTGCATCAGTCCTAATAGAGATCGACGCAATTAAACATGAAATAAATCCGCCAAAATATTTAAGATTTCCACCAAAAAGAAAACACTTCAGGCCTATTTATAAACGATGCAAAATGATCCTTGGATATTATGGGAGCCAGCTCCGCAAGGCCAACTTAAGTCGAACATAGGAAGGGTCGATTCATTTGATGCCAAAATCCAAGGCGTAATATACCAACACCCACGACCTGACGACCTGTACGGTTTGACCACTCCTTCCCCCAAAAAATAAAAATAAGAAAAATAAAACAATCGAAGAACCACCTCCATTACTCTCAACTTCTCTCCACTTCTCTCCACTTCTCCATCTCCACTGCGCACTACTCAATCTAGAAGAGTAAATCAGAAGAAAAAAACAACCAAAATATACTACCCACCTTAATTGTTGTCTTGCAAGATGTTGCATTCACATCGATCTCTTCTTCATTCAAAGTTCATCGGAACTGAAAGATTCAGTCAAAATTCATCGGAAATGAAAGGTTAGTTGCTCTACCGATTTAATTTTCTACAATTTATGAACTAATTAGTCAGAATTGAGTGGGGTTTCGTGTTTCAACTATTCCCACCAAATGTTTGTTTCAATGGCGAAGACACATCTGGTCTTGTTGCATTGAGGGGCGATTATTGAATTGAGTAGAATTGGTTTAGTTTTCAGATTAGCCAGAAAATTAAAAAGTTAATATAATAAAATTGAATTGTTTCAGCTGAGAAATACATGGGGGATAGCAGCCTAGATCTAAAATGGGTATTAAGGAGGAGATAGACAATGAACGTAGAATGACTGTGGTGGGTTCCATAAAACCGCTAACACCTAGTACATAATAGAAGTAGTTAAGTTTCTTAAGGATGAACTATTAATTACAAAAGACCATCTTTTTTCTACAAAATTCTTTTTGAAGCTTGTTACTGTGTAGTCATTAGATTATCATAAGCTCTCCATAGCACTGTCATAATTTCATACTAGGAAGTCTGAAATGTTTGTTATCTTATACGAAGTAGATTTCTGCAGCAAATTGGATTCAATGTCATTGTTTTGATCATTCACTATTTATCCTACAAGCGTATTATAATCATCAACTGAATCAGATTGAATTGGCTAATGATTGAGCAACAGTCTCTGAATGCTATAATGAAATCACCAAGCGTAGCTAGAAAGCGTCAACTAACTTAAAGAGTTACTTGAGAATATTTTTTCTGCATTGCATTAGCTAAGGTCTAAGGGTGTGATCCTCTGCTAGCTCTTATATTGTGTTTGTGCAAAATACTTACACTAAACAACTAACATGAAACCGCTAACACCTAGTAGAGTAACTCAGTAACTCACACCTGCTAGAAAAGCTAAGGATACTACCCTAAATTTTGTTGTATTGAACCCAAATAATGAAATAAAACAAGAACCTTTTGGTCACAAACCAAAAGGTTCTAGCAAACTATTAAGTATTTACTACTGGAGTACTATATAACTGGTACTCCCTCCATTTCTTTTTGATGTATCCATTTGGAATCTGGTGTGGTTTTTAAGAAAATTGGAATCTTGGTTTGTATGGGTATAAGTGTAATGATTGGGTGTAAGAGATTATAATAAATAAAGGAGTGAGAAAATAATAAAGAAATAAGGTAAGAGAGAGGAGTGATAATGATGGGTGATAAAGGAGGTGAGAGAGTGAGTATATGGGGAAGGGAAAAGAATTAAATATTATGGGTGGGGAAAATTAGGTGGGAATATGGGTAGAATCTTTAGGTATTTTGGTCATTAGATAGAAATGTATGGGTATTTTAGGATAAAATGTATGTCCAAAAATAGAATAGATTCTAAATGGATACAACAATATGAAACGCTTAAAATGGAAACGGATACAACAAAAAGAAACGGAGGGAGTAGAAACTATTGCGATTAAAGCGAAAATTAGAACAAACTTATCTGATTCGATGAACTGAACGAAGAACAATTGTTGCGTCGTGGACACCCACTGTCCTAAAAGACGATTCCGCGCTACCTCCCGGTGCAGTAGAACAGAATGCGGTCGCCCTCCAGGATTAGCGCAACTCCGACGTTGTGTGCACTCACAAAGCCGGATGGAGTCAGAACGTATGCCCAAAACCGAGAGCAATTTTGTGTGAGAGTAAGAATGTGTTTTCGTATTTTGTGTGTATGATTTTCTGTGAGAAGGGAACTGAAACTCTGATTTAAATAATTAGAAGGAAAGCATTGCAACAGACAAAAACGGCTGAGGGAATGAATGTTGCAACAGCCAAAAACGGTCAGAGACATTGAATGTAGTAACGGACGTAATTAATGGTAATTAATCCAACGGTTACGTAATCAATACAGATTCCCGTAACAATGACTTAAGCAAAACGGTCCAGTTACCAAAAAGAATAGGGTTGACCCACAAAACCCACCCCACGCCCGCGAACCGCATTCCCAAGTACCAAGTACCAAGTACCAAGTACCAAGTACCAAGTACCAAGTACCAAGGCCCAAGGCCCAAGGCCCAAGGCCCACGGCCCACGGCCCACGGCCCAAGGCCCACGGCCCACGGCCCACGATTTAAGCTAGTTGTCTTAAATATAATTAGTCACAGAAAGCGATGAAATCTCATAGCAAAATGCTTCTTTGTTTGTATTAAATGTTCATCTATAATTTGATGGCAGTATTGGCAGAAACTGCTATGAGTTTTTGATTCAAAGTGGGTAAATTATTTCATTCTGATTAAGTTTTAGTTATTCCTAACTGCCGGAGATGGACTTACTAACACACGACGTGGACTATCTAGGAGCGAGGTACTTGAACATCTTTTTTTTTCCTTTGGGTTCTTTATTGGCAAGACTTGTTTGATGTGTAAATATATTGTAAAATTCGACATTCCTTTCCCGTTCCCTTTACCTTTACTCTGTGTTCTGATGATTAAAAAATTATAACAGTCAACCAAGAGCCTGGAGTTTAATAGTTTTACCAAAAAGTTAATATACAATCTTTTGAACAGCTGCAAAACAGTATTTCATGTATAAGCTTGTTATAATTTAAGCTTACTGCCTGAACAATGTGTCTTATTATTAAAGAAAATTCTTTTTGCAGAATAAAAGTTGTAGGCTGAAATCTTTGTGCATTGGTGCAGGGTCCCGTGCAACGTCAAACTGTACCATAGGTATCAACTTTGTTAATTTTTTGGTGGTACTACTGTTCATTTGGCATGATAACATTCCAGCTGAATAACACTACTGTTGATCTATTATACAACAAATTATCTTAAGGTTTGAGGAATTGCCTTATGTTGGATCAAAGTAGCTGATACATATACCTGAGAAATGCCAAAAAATTGGTTGGAACTTTTCTCTAATACTGACCTATTTTTACTTTTTACCTGCTGCTTTGTTTTGAGGATTTGTTTGGGATACATAAAATTATCTGTTTCTAAAGTAGTTTACTGATAGATTTTGTCTAATAATTAATTAATTAGTTGTTTGAGGTAGCTAATAAAACAACTGCTGGGTAGGAGCAATAAGCTACCACATATAGAATGGTGTAAAGTTGGTATAGGGCATTTTATTGTGAATCTGAAAGAACTGACCTCCGAACACTAGAATTTAGTTTCATTAGATTTTCATACATTGGAAAGTTTATTTGAAACACTAGCCACTACAATGATACTTGTCTTTTTCGGAACACCTTGAACAAGACTAACTCACTCACTTTCAGAAATTGGATAAATAATCCCATGACCTAACCATTTCAGCACTTCTTTCATTACTAATTCTCGTAAAGTAGGATTTATACTTCATTGGGGTTGTCTATGGGGATAATAATTTTCTTCAAGGTAAATCCTATGATGCACAATAGAAGAACTAATTCCTTTTATGTCATTATGAGTCCATTTATGGCTTTCTTGTACTTTCTCTGTATCTCCATCAGTTTAGTCAACTACCTAAGTCTGGGGCAATAATGACTGGGAAGGTCTCCTCTTGTTTTAGGAATCCATATTTAAGAGATTAGGGAAGAAACTCTAGGGATGGTATTCCTAAGATGAATGGAATATGATTTTCATGATTACAACAACCTCAGTTTCAAGGAAATTAAATACAAAATTCACCTCAAAGTAACATTAGATGTATAGGCTAAATAGTTGTGTACAACTCTAAACTTGTCTTCCACCTGAATATGAGCCTCATTCATAATAAGGTAGAAGATGAAACAATGAGAATACCACCTAGATAGAACCAGAAGATCTTCCCATCTGGATATTATACCTTATGAGTGCAAGAACATAAATTATTACAAAAAACACGAAAGCCGTTTAGTAATTCATAAATATTACATGGAAATTTTGAGTTTGCATCAAAGCCTCGCCGTTATCGGGAGATTGACCTTTTTGGTGGAAGCCCATGCTGTAATCAGAATTTCTACCCGAAAAATGTTTCACACCTAATAAAATATAGAAACAAAGACTAACTATGAATTACAAACAATAATTGCTAGCACAAACAGACAAAACATCTTCTGATAGCGAACGGAATAAGCTTATTATTAGCTTCCAGAGACTCGATTGTTAGCATAAAATTACAGGAAAATAATACAAAGGATCCCTCCAAGACCAACAAGCATAATGCATGGGAACAAAAACGAAAAACATTCAGATTGATCTCCTCAGATTTTAAAACCTGCTCCAACAAAACATTACAACAGTACCTTTGTGTGGATCATATAAATGGCCAATGAGTTCCACTATAGACTTCATAAGCTCCAAAATCCCAGGATTGTAAAGCCTGTACCTTAACTATCCATGTAAGATGTACATAATCACACCATATAGGGTGTCAACTTTTTAGCTGCCTGAATAAAAAACTATGTTGTCAGTGGTTGCTCTGGTGATTTCCCTATTACAGGAGAAGACTTGCTTCCATGCAAGTGTGTCTTTAAGAGATGTAGTGAGAGATGTAGTGCAGATGTAGTGAGATATGTAGTGCAGAAACAAGGGCAATGCCAATTATAAAATATGTGAAGCCAAAAGACATGGTAATAACCCATATCAAGAATGCCAAGTGGCTCTATATGAAAACCCTTTGAGCTTCTGTGTAACACCCTAATAATTCCTTGCTTTTTATAAAACATTTTCCAACTTAAAACACAGGAATTACCAAGATATTACCGCCACCGTGATAACGGCTAAGCCTATTTACCAGAATTACGAAAGAATAAAACTCTCAACTCGAATCCCATGATAACTTCTCCCGCAAGTTATCTCTACAAACCTGCTTTATTGAAAATCTACTCCCTAACAACGCAAATGCAATTGATGGATCATCATAGGGTCATTAAGGCAAAGGCAATGACCGGAAGACATGAAACACGAAGTCAGCGAAAGCTGAGTACGAACAAGCTAGAATAACATTCTATCCTAACATGCTTCACTCGACAATATTAAATAATCAACATGCAAAAGCCATATAATAAACAGATAAACATGGAGACAAGACTCGACACATGACACGACTCTTGACTCACAGTTTAATAAAAAGTAGCTTCGAACGGGTAAAGTAAAGTATCCTCAAAAGGAAAGAAAGGGGTGATGGGAGCCCACCATGCACCACATAATAATAAGTCGGACTTCTACCGACAGTCGGATCCTACCGACGGAATTCCAATGCACAACGGCCTAAAAAGAAATAATGAAACAACGTCTTGTATCATTCGAGGAGTACAAGTTTTCCGGCAAGTCTCCCCCCATTGTTCATACTCAAGGTATATACGTTCCAAGAGTTTTGAAGCTCTTTTGGGTTACACTTTACGTTAATTAATATGTTATGTTCAAGGGGACTCAAGACACAACATACAAACAATTAAACAATTCAACAATGACTCTTCAATATTTTACTTCTTTAAGACTTGTGATCAAACATAGACTCAAGTGAAACTACTCCCATTGTTCCTTCTCAAAAACACTGTTTGAGATAACCCGACATTGCCTATTAACAAGCGGGGTGTGCCCTTAGCACGAATTGTCCTTAATTCAATTCCCATAGACTCTTCAACATATTCTACCCCTTGGTAGAATATATGTTGCTCACTGGCAACATTCGATTGGCTCAATAATTATGCTAGACATTATGTACTATAGCATAACAATAATAACAACTTGCATGCGCACTACTCATACATGCAAACCAACTTAAACAACATGCTTGACATAATTCAACGATTATAAAAGTCCATAACATGATAGTTCAACAGAATCTATAAAGCATAATTAAATTCATAACATGCTTGTTCACATAGATTCAACAATAATAACAACATGCCCGTTCTCAACATTAAACATGAATCCATAATAACATATCAATCCCAATCATCAAACATGAATTCATAATGGGTGGTCACCCTAGTTTGTACGTACCTGGAATACCTAAGTACGGGGGCCACTGTGTGAATCACGACTCACTAGAAATCAACTCCTATAAACAAAACAATATAACTAAATTATTATCCATGTTTACTAAATTTCCAGCAACTATTTAAGAAACTAAAACCCTTAGTTTAATTAGAAATCATTCATTAATTGGTAATTTAATAGTCTCAAATAGTCAACTCAAGTCCTAACATAAAAACATTGACATTTTAGCTTTAAAACCCTTAAAAACCAACTTTTTAAATCTTAAAAACATTCTGAAAATGTAAGTTGATTCCCATAATTTAAATTTTAATTAAATTATGTGAGCGATTTTTAAATTATGTGAATCAATCGCTCAGTCAATTTGAAACCAAAACCCTAACAATGGTTTAATCCGAAAACATGTTTTGACTTCAAAAATCAACACTTTATAAACTTATTAAATCTGAAAATTATAAACTAAATCATCAAAACCAATTTCTTTAATTAAAACATACTACTAACCCAATACGGTGTTCATAACCGTTTTAATTAATCTAAACAATCCAATAATTAAACTTAATCACAATAATTAAATCAATTTAAAAAACTGAAAATTAATTTTTTTGAAAACATAATTTTATTAAACCATTGATTAACACACACACACACAACGATTAATTAATCGTGTGTGTGTGTGCCGACCAACACACACGACAACAACAAAGCAACAGCAGCAGCGCAACACACCACAAGGGCGCGCGCGCGCGAAGGGACAGGCGAGCAAGGGGCACAGCGCACAGCAGGCACAGCGCACAGCGGGGCACTCGACACAAGAGCACGAGGCTCAGCGCGCGCGGGACAGCGGGACTGCGGGGCTGCGGGACACAGCACACGCGACACAACAGCAGCAATGGTGCTGCGCTGCGGGGCGAGGCACGAAGAGAGGGGCAACAAGGCTTGGCACACGGGGGCTGGGCACACACACGCACGACACAACTCGTGCCTTGGGCTGCAAGAAAGTCGGACGAAGAGAGGAAGAGAGGGGCGCGGGGTGTGCCGCAAGAGAGAGGAAGAGAGGAGAGAGAGAGTGTGCTGAAATTTTTGTGAGGGTTTAATGAGAGGGTCTATTTATAGTTTTTCTCTCCCATGTGGGCTAGGTTACGGTAGTTTGAGTTGGGCTTATTACCGGGCTCAATTCATTAAATTCCTTGCAAGCTTTGTTGGGTTTAATTAAAACAAAACGGCCGGGCTTTAAGTTTATTAAATTCGTTTTTGAAATACGGCCCAACAATTCCCGATTAAATAAATTCCTTGAATTTATTTAATAAAATCCGGTTTTTGAAATAATTAATATTTAAATTAATTAAAATAAAAGCGCATTTAATTCTCATTAAATGAAAATAATTTATAAAAATACACGAAATGTTTTATAAATATAATAAAATATATTTAGGAAAATACGAGGTATTACAGTCTACCCTCCTTAAAAGAAGTTTTGTCCCGGAATTTGGGCACGGAAATCACAACTTTAAAACTAAATTTGAGACTATTTTGAGACTTTAGTGCGTTTTCTTTGCAAAAAGTTTTAGTTGCTGTACTCTTTAAGTAATTCAACATGACAATAAACAGTGAAACATCACTGGAAACAACGATTCAAGAATATCCTAAAGGATAAATTGGGTAAATAAGGTAAAAAGCGCGAAATTCTACCGCACTCTACCCCCCTTAAAGAAAACGAGTTACGGCCCCGTAACTCAACTAACCTCGGGAAAAAGCTCGGGATAGTTCTTTCTCATTTCCTCCTCCGCTTTCCAGCTAGCTTCCTCAGACTCTTGGTTAGACCACAACACTTTTACGATCTTAACATCCTTAGTTCGAGTGCAACGCATTTTGCTATCAAGTATCTTGACAGGTCTTTCCTCAAAGGTCAAACTTTGGTCTAACTCTATGGTCTCCGGTTGTAGTACATGAGACTTATCCGGGACGTACTTCCTCAACTGGGATATATGAAATACATTATGCACTCTATGCAAGTCCATGGGCAAGGCTAGTCTATACGCTACCTTCCCTATCCGCTCTAGGATCTCATATGGGCCTATATACTTTGGGCTAAGCTTTCCCTTCTTCCCAAATCTCATCACACCTTTCATTGGTGAAACCTTTAGCAACACTTTTTCACCTACTTGGAACTCTTCATCCCTACGCTTTAAATCTGCGTAGCTCTTTTGGCGATCTTGCGCGGCTTAGATTTTGGATTGAATAGTCCTAAACTGATTCATAGTGTCCTCTATCAATTGGGGACCTAGTACAACGGTTTCACTAATGTCACTCCAACATAGTGGACTTCTGTATTTTCGTCTATACAGGGCTTCGAATGGTGCCATTCCAATACTGGCATGATAGCTATTGTTGTATGAGAACTCAATTAGATCTAGGCTATCTTCCCATCCACCTTGGAAATCAATCACACAAGCTCTTAGCATATCCTCTAAGGTTTGAATAGTTCTTTCGGTTTGTCCATCTGTGGCTGGGTGGAACGCTGTACTCATTTTCAATGTTGTACCAAAGTTCTTCTGCGCACTTTTCGAGAAATTCGAAAGGAATCTAGAATCTCTATCTGATACGATATCCTTAGGAACTCCATGTAATCTCACTACATGTTTGATGTAAGCTTTGGCAAGTTGTTCCATTTTCTAGGTTTCTTTCATTGGTATGAACACTGCCGACTTAGTCAACCTATCGACAACTACCCAAATGGTGTCATTTCCTAAATTTGACTTGGGCAAACAAGTGACGAAGTCCATTGAGATACAGTCCCACTTCCAACTCAGAATCTCTAAAGGTTGGACCTTTCCCTGAGGTCTCCTATGCTCAATCTTAACCTTCTGACAAGTCAAACACCTTGCCACAAATTCAGCCACTTCGTTTTTCATCCTTGGCCACCAATAGACCTTCTTCAGATCCTTATACAACTTGTCACCTCCCGGGTGAACAGAATATGGTGTATTGTGACCTTCTCTCATCAACTTTTCCTTTAGTTCACTACACTTTTGAGGTACGCACCATCGTCCTTTATACCTCAAGCTTCCATCCTCGTGGATCTTAAAATCAATCTCCTTTCCTTGCGAAATCTTCTCCTTGATCCGCTCTAACTTAACATCACCAGCCTGATTCTCCTTAATTTCATCAAATACTGACGACTGGATGGTTAAGGCATTCATCATACTCTCAAGGCATTCTCCACTCACTATTTCCATATTCAATCGTTGCATGTCCTTACACAGCTCGTTAGCAACTACTAACGCATTCACACCATGACTTTATTTCCTACTCAAGGCATCTGCAACTACATTGGCTTTTCCTTCATGGTATTGAATATCCTGATCATAGTCCTTGATTAACTCCAACCACCTTCGTTGGCGCATATTTAGGTCATTCTGTGTGAAAATGTATTTCAAGCTCTTATGATCCGTAAATATCCTACATTTCACACCATACAGATAGTGTCTCCATATCTTCAATGCAAACACTATGGCGGCTAACTCTAAATCATGGGTAGGGTAATTGGATTCATATGGCTTCAACTGCCTCGATGCGTACGCAATCACTTTCCCGTTCTGCATCAACACACACCCTAAACCATTCTTAGAGGCATCACTATATACATCATAAGTACCGCTCTCATCTGGCAAAGTTAACACTGGCGCGGTTGTCAATCGCGTCTTTAAGACTTGGAACGCTTCCTCACACTGGTGATTCCACTCAAACTTCGCTTCTTTCTTCATCAAGGTTGTCATTGGTTTGGCGATTCTAGAAAAGTCTTACACAAAGCGTCTATAATAACCCGCTAAACCAAGAAAGCTTCGAATATCAGTGACACTCTTAGGTGTACGCCACTCACTAACAGCTTTTATCTTTGCAGGATCCACTGCAACTCCTTCCTTAGATACAAAATGTCCTAAGAACGCAACTCTTTCCAGCCAGAATTCACACTTCGAGAATTTGGCATACAACTGATTGTCTCTTAGGGTACTCAACACTGACCTTAAGTGTTCCGCATGATCCTCCTCATTCTTAGAGTAGACCAGAATATCATCTATGAAAACCACTACAAACTTGTCCAAGAATGCATGGAATACTCGATTCATTAAGTCCATAAAGATTGCAGGTGCATTGGTTAACCCAAATGGCATAACTGTGAACTCATAATGACCGTATCTAGTCCTAAATGCAGTCTTTGGTATATCGTGCTCTGCGATCCTCAACTGATGATAACCTGACCTCAAGTCAATCTTTGAAAACATTCCCACTCCTTTCAACTGGTCAAATAGATCATCTATCCTAGGCAAAGGATACTTATTCTTGATTGTGACCTTATTGAGCTCCCTGTAGTCTATACAAAGTCTCATACTACCGTCCTTCTTCTTCACAAACAAGACTGGCGCTCCCCAAGGCGATACACTTGGTCTAATATAACCTTTCTCTAGCAATTCCTCAAGCTGACCTTTTAACTCACTCATTTCTGCTGGAGCCATCCGGTATGGGGCTATCGAGATGGGTGCAGTTCCGGGTGCTAAATCTATGGTAAAATCGATTGGTCGATTGGGCGGCATTCCCGGGATCTCTTCCGGAAACACGTCCAGGAATTCACTCACTACTGCAATATCCCTTGGTTGCTCTTTCAATACATGGTCTAGGTCTCTTACATTGTATAAGAAAACAGGGTTCCCTTTGTATATTAACTTCACGAGTTCCATTGCCGTGACGATTCCTACACTCCTAGGCTTCCCAAAACGGCGATACGATACAACCTTTCCTAGACTAGACTTCAAGTGAATCTTCTGCTTCTCACAGTCAATCTTAGCTTTGAACATGGCCAACCAGTCCATTCCCAAAATCACATCTAAATCTCCTAACTCAAACTCAATTAGGCTAGACAAATATGGTCTTGGCTATGGTTAAAGGTACATTCTTATGGATCTTGGTGCATTTCACGATCTCGCCGGTTGGTATCACTACGGGTACTTCTATCTCTTCAGGTTCTTTCAATCGTAACTTCTCTAAGATACCCTTTGATATAAATGAATAAGTCGCACCATAATCAAATAGTACTTTAACTAAAACGGAGTTAATAGAAAAAGTACCAGCTATGACGTCAGACGAGTTTTTGGCTTCCTGCCTAGTGATCACATTCAGCTTTCCTTGGGCAACTCCCTTGTTATAGCCACCTCCATTGGCATTTCCATTGGCATTTCGGTTCCCATTCTGCTGATAGTTCCCTCCGGGCTTTCCATTACCCTGGCCATTATTGCCATTATTTTCACTCTGGTTACCTCTTTGGTTTCCACCATTGTTCCCTCCATTCCGGTTTTGGTTATTCCGGTTGTTGTTCTGGCGGTTGCCTTGGTTGCCTTGGTTGGGTTTCCCATTCTTGGCCCAACACTCAAATTCTCTATGGCCTAGCTTCTCACAAAACCTACAGACAACTTGGTTTCCATTACAGTCTCGACCTGGGTGATTAGTATGGCAACGTCTATACTCATAGACTCTCGTTCCATTCCCTGCAGACTGATTTCTATCTCCATTGTTATTGTGGAAGTTGTTCATGTTTCCTCCCTGGTTTCCCCCTGAACTGAAAATGGTTGTTTCCTTTGTTTTTCTTAAAGTTCCCCTGATTCTGCTGGCTACCACCTTGGTTATGGTTACCAACATCCTTCCTCTTTTCACCAATTTCATTCTTCCTTTGCTGCAGACCATACAAATGGGCAGCTTTTCCATATAGGGTGTCACGAGTTCCATTGCCGTGACGATTCCTACACTCCTAGGCTTCCCAAAACGGCGATACGATACAACCTTTCCTAGACTAGACTTCAAGTGAATCTTCTGCTTCTCACAGTCAATCTTAGCTTTGAACATGGCCAACCAGTCCATTCCCAAAATCACATCTAAATCTCCTAACTCAAACTCAATTAGGCTAGACAAATATGGTCTTGGCTATGGTTAAAGGTACATTCTTATGGATCTTGGTGCATTTCACGATCTCGCCGGTTGGTATCACTACGGGTACTTCTATCTCTTCAGGTTCTTTCAATCGTAACTTCTCTAAGATACCCTTTGATATAAATGAATAAGTCGCACCATAATCAAATAGTACTTTAACTAAAACGGAGTTAATAGAAAAAGTACCAGCTATGACGTCAGACGAGTTTTTGGCTTCCTGCCTAGTGATCACATTCAGCTTTCCTTGGGCAACTCCCTTGTTATAGCCACCTCCATTGGCATTTCCATTGGCATTTCGGTTCCCATTCTGCTGATAGTTCCCTCCGGGCTTTCCATTACCCTGGCCATTATTGCCATTATTTTCACTCTGGTTACCTCTTTGGTTTCCACCATTGTTCCCTCCATTCCGGTTTTGGTTATTCCGGTTGTTGTTCTGGCGGTTGCCTTGGTTGCCTTGGTTGGGTTTCCCATTCTTGGCCCAACACTCAAATTCTCTATGGCCTAGCTTCTCACAAAACCTACAGACAACTTGGTTTCCATTACAGTCTCGACCTGGGTGATTAGTATGGCAACGTCTATACTCATAGACTCTCGTTCCATTCCCTGCAGACTGATTTCTATCTCCATTGTTATTGTGGAAGTTGTTCATGTTTCCTCCCTGGTTTCCCCCTGAACTGAAAATGGTTGTTTCCTTTGTTTTTCTTAAAGTTCCCCTGATTCTGCTGGCTACCACCTTGGTTATGGTTACCAACATCCTTCCTCTTTTCACCAATTTCATTCTTCCTTTGCTGCAGACCATACAAATGGGCAGCTTTTCCATATAGGGTGTCAAGAGATGTAAAGGTCTCTCCAACAAGCATTAGTTGCAAGTCCATAGTCAATCCACTCTCAAATCTTTGGGCTCTAAGCTCCTCCGTTGCCACCACTTTCGGTGCAAACCTAGACAACTCTATGAACTTAGAATAGTACTCTGTCACAGACATACCATCCATTTTCAATTCGATGAACTCTTGAGCTTTCTGCTTCTTCAGGTATGGTGGGTAAAACTTGTTCCTTAAGGATGCTTTGAATGATTCCCATTCAAATCCAGGTGTAGCTCTCAAAGCATTCTCACATCTTTGCCACCATAAATCAGCTTCTCTCCTAAGGTAATAAACAACACTATTGACCCTAAGTTCCTCTGGGCAATTGACAGCTACGATAAGCTTATCGAACTCCCTTTGCCGATTCTCAAGTACAGTTGGGTCTATCTCCCCTTGATACAAAGGAGGCTTACTTTGGGCCACCTTCTTAAACATCTCACCAGCTGGATCAACTCCCTGGTTATTCCTATTTTGTGCTAAGTTCTGCACTACTTCAGCTAGTTGCCTGACCACGTCGGCAATTCCTTGGGTAGTCATTTCCCTCCTCCTGAGTAAAACAAAAGACTAACTTTAACAACTGAGGTTGGACACTGCATTACTAACACATTGCACTAACTAGTCATTCAACTGGTGCACATACACGAAAATTTTCGGACCCTAAGCAAGATAGGCGCCTGATTACGGGCCGCTTTTCCCCTTAGTCCGCATCATAAAGTTCAGATGGTGAAAATTGGACCACCTTGCAAGTATAATTTCATTGAAGAAATGCATGAAATTCCTTTCGCGATAATCGCTCAAAGATATCATAAACTTAGAGTTAAAGGTAAAAGAAGGAATTCTAACTTTATTACTTCAATGGAAAAATAATACATCCTTTGGATCGTACTCTATTCGGAAAACCACAAAACTGAACTACTAAAACCATAAATAGTAGTGTCCTACTTTATTGCTTCACTAAATCTTAGCACTAGCTATTACATTAGAAAAGTCTTTTAGAATGCTACTCTATTATCCAGCCACCTTTACAAACTGGTGAAGAGTGCTCATGGTCTTCAAAGTCATCAAAGTCTTCCTCCGGATCAGACTCATACTCGCGATCCATATCCTCATTGTTTTGCTGTAGCACACTGTTCACTTCATCATTGTTGGTTTCAGGCTCAATTTCTGTGTCACTGGAGATCTCAATAGTGGGTTCAGGAATGATAGGATTAGGGTTCTCAATCTCAACAACATCATCATCACTATCCTCATCCATATGAGTCTCTGTATCATGATCTAATCCTGTATGGTTGATGTTCTCTACAGTCTTACCATCATCAAAGCATTCCTCCGCAAGTTCTATAATCGTAGTCATAATCTCCAAATCATACCAGTGAGGGGGTCGAAAAATCACGAAGCTAATGCGTGACCTCGTCCCTCGTGGGCGTGACGTTGTCAGATCAAGTGTAATTGGATTTCCTGTGAGTTTACACCCAATCGACTAGTAATATAGGAGTCGCCATTCAGTTTTTAACGACAATCAGAAAAACTGACAAAACCCGGTTATCATGACATAAAGGGAGTGCAATTATGTTCGATCACGACGGCCATAGGTTCCCTTGTGATCCCTGGTGTGGGGGTCGCTCAACGTACACCCGCAGGGCAGAGATTGAGAGTTCGGGGGACTGTAGCTACCGAGAGGAGTGCTCATCGATAATACTCCAGAGGCAGGTTATCCTTACTAGCTCAGCATAAGTAATTGAAGGGACATGCGTTAAACTATTAAACTATTCTGAATTGATTTTAGCAATATGCAACACATAATACTAAATCGATCGTGATTATCTTATTTAGATTGATTTAAGGTACCTAGCATGATAATTCAATTGTCCAAGGTATTATCTTATTAGGCGTGATAGATCAATCAAATTAATAGTTTCACAATTTTATAAAAGGTGATGAAAGCGATTAAATCATATGAGGGACACATTACAACGCACCCTTGAGAGGTGCGTTGTGGTTCTCAAAAAACTAACCACTTGGCTTTGCTATTTCTCCTTTTATTTAACGAATCTCGGGTTTCTAAGCAATGTTCCAGTATTTAGGCTTAATTCATCAAGCTACAAGGGGCAGGATGCGTTATGTTCGACTTTTGGGTCGATTGCGACAGAACGCCGGATCAATTTCGCAGCGTGAGGCTTAGGCTTAAAGCTAGAGTCAATACTCAGGTTATGGAATTGTGTGTTATTTTCACGTCGGTTTTAGGCTGTATTTATAGGAAAAGAGTGTGTGGAAAGATAGATTTTAAGATACGAATCCAAAAAGAATCCGGAGATAAAACGGCCGCAGGCATTTTCAGCGCCCAAGGCTGGGCGCCGAAGATTTCGGCGCCCAGATCCAGGCGTTGAAAATGGGATCTGGGCCGAGTTCTTTGTCAGATTTGGACTCTTAGAACACGGAGCTTTTGAGATTTATCCGAGTCTTTTAGTGCGTATTAACTTATGACGGAATGCGTCTGGGCCCGTTACGAACTCTAGGTTCGTTAGGAATTTAATTAATACGTAGCTTTTATTTTCGAATTATACCAGGAATGCAAATTCTATCTCTTTTAGGATTTATGTTGGAGTGCAACACCTAATTCTGACAGGTCTCTATCTTTTATGACTTTGCCACTTTTAACAACTACCTTTTACGGCAGTTACTATTCTTAGCAGATTTCTATAAATAATAGCTTTGGCTGAAATGAAAAGGTGATTGAGATTCGTTATTTTATAGGAGATGCGTTGCCAAGTGGAGATTTATGTTCTCATCATCGAACCTTCCCTTTTGGGAATGGGGACAAAAGTAGGCGTCTACAGTTAGCCCCCACTTTGACTGAGTCTCGAGATAAGACGATGGTCAAAGTACTAGACGGAGTGCGTCATACAAGCCATGGTGTATGTGACCTGTTTTGCGAGGGTCTCACGAGCCCCCGAGTGATAACATTTGACTTAAGGGTCATCACTTGAAGTGTTAACACATTCCTCACGTGTCATTGGAATTTGTTAACTGATAGTATAGAAACTCCCTCACTTTGTCATTGGAAGTATCTAGAGATGTTTTCGAAATCAAAGCTGTAAAGTGTAACTAGGCCTGGCCAAACCCAATTACGAGGTAAAACGTTTTTAAAGATTCTCATTTTCAGGGTTAGCTAAATGAGAAAACCCCCTTGTTTTTATAGGACGTAAAAAGAAGGAAAATCCAGCACATCGCTCTTTTTTGGAAAAACGGAAAACCAATCCTTTGATTTTTGGAAAAGGGAAACCATCCTTTGATTTTTGGAAAAGGGAAACTATCCTTTGATTTTTGGGAAAAGGGAAACCATCCTTTGATTTTTGGAAAAGGGAAACCATCCTTTGATTTTTGGAAAAGGGAAACCAGAAAAAGTTATCGCTGCAGCGACTAAGGACCTGCGTGGTTAGTGACGCAGACCCCGCCCGCTGAAAGTGGGCGAGCCTGTCCGCTGAGGGTGGACACCCCGTCCGATAGAAGTGGACGAATCTGTTTTGATGTTTGAAAATAAGGACCTACGCGGTTTGTGACGTAGACCCCGCCGGCTGAAGATGGCGAGCATGTTTTGTTTTGAAGATTTTTATTTTCTTTTCATTTCGCCTATATATATTTTTTTTTAATAAAAGGCTTTTATGATTACAACCTGTTGGTGGGTCGCAATATTTCCCAATTGTTTGTGTCCTATAAGTGGGTCCACACTGTGTATGTCCCTCGTTAATAAATAACGAGATTTTTGCAATACCGTTGTTTTTCCGCGGGAAAGGAATATTAAGACAACAGATAATTCTCACAAAAGAAAACTCATGCATGTCCCGACAGCGAATATTCGCTGTCTAGGGAAGCACTTTCAGCGCCCAGCACTGGGCGCGATAATGTTTAACGCCCAGAGTTGGGCGTTGAAAATGCAAGGGGAGGCCGTCTTTTAAAAGACGCGATCCGTCTCCTTCTTCCCCCATTCTTTCGCCATTTTCGTTCAAACTTCCTCTTCAACTTACTCATTTTTCACTCGTTTCTTTCATTTTTCTTCACGAATTCTACTCCAAATCACTTCCTAATCCTCCCAATGTAAGTAATTTTCAGTAATTTTAAGCTTTTTGTCAAATTTGAGTATTTTTTGTTGAGTGTTCTTGAACTTGAAATTGATTTGGGGTTTTTTGATTTCGTGCCCCCTTCCTTTCAATTAGATAGTTGAAAATGTTCTATATGACATGTTAATTAGTTTGTGCATGTCAATTTTCACAAGTATGTTGGTTTTTGTTGAATTTGGACATATTTATACTAGCCCCCAAGTGCACCTACGATTCTAGTGTTTTCTTGCAATGTAGGTGTTCTTGGTATACTCCTTGCGTTCTTCATAATTCATGAGTGACAAATTATGAAAGAATTTTGATTTTGTTGGAGTTAATTTTGTTTAGGGAGGTATTTGCTCAATTTGAACTCAGTACCATGTTTTTAGGGAACAAAATTGTATGACTCTATTTTATGAGCGGAATGCACTCTTTTAGAGATGGTAAGTGCCATCTTGTTAAAGGTATAATGCCTTATTGTTGTGTCGTTGACCATCATGTCTTGCGAGTCATCACCGTCTTCTGGTGACCACGCGGAGCGCGGTATGACACGTCAGTCTACCGGTGCGGGACCACTATGGGTGGGTCCTGTGTATTACGACGGTCGGGACTTACATTACGACCTGGAGCACCACGTGACTACCCGTCTTCACGCGAGGACGGATACTTCAGTCCGTGGTTACGGTGCGGCGATGAGTGAGACCGTTTTTGGCTATCTGAGTTCGAACGCCCAGGCTTTGGTTAGGGCGAGTTCGCTGTTCCCGGTAGTTGAGACTTTCTGGGAGATACTGCGACTCAACATCTTCCTATCTTTCTTGCGGTCATTTATGAGGTGGTGGTGGGACACTACCAATACCTTCCATTTTCCTTGGGGCGAGATGACGATTACTCCCGAGAACTACACCGCTTTGACGGGCTTGACCTTTACGGGGATTCCCGTTCGACTGAGGTCTGGTGGCCCGCTGTCGACTGTTGTTGTTGAGGGTACCAGGCTCATGGGCTCGTGGCTGGGTCAGAGATTGCCTTCGTACCAGGCCCGTGGGATACCTTATGCTGATTTGATGTGGGGCCTGGAGCATGGGGTGGAGGAGTCGCCTTTGAGACAAGCCCGGTTGTTTTACCTCCACTTCATCACTTCCACTTTTCTGTCGGGTCCTACTGACACCTTTGACCCGAGGTGGATAGACCTGGTGGAGCACGTGTCTTCGCTAGGCGCGTACCGCTGGGGCGACTTGGGCTATGCGACGCTCGTCGGCCAGATGAGCTTGGCGGTGCGAGACTCGGATCCCCGTAGACATCATTTCCTCATTGCCTTGGCGGGGGTGCCGCGCTTGATTGAGTTATGTGCCTCGCTCCTTCTTTTGCTTTCTTGCCTTATTGGGCTTTTTGATGTACATTTTGTATGGTTGTCTCATTTCTATCACTTACTTTTTTTTCTTTTTTTTTCTACAGACGGAGACAGGGCGAGCCGGGGCTGATGACACGGGGCCGTCGGGGTTTGGGGGACGCAGCCCCGAGGGTAGGGAACGGGAACGGTACTCGCCCCTACGGCATCGCCGTTCTGACGTGGGGACGAGCACTTCTGGGGAACGACCTGGGCCGGAGCGTGGGCGACGTTCCCTGTCAGTGGCTCGTGAGCCTAGCCCCGAGTTGCAGCCACGGCCTCAGCATTGGGGAGGTTCAGCCTGCGGATCCTCGCACCATGGGGGGTGGACGGGATGGACCAGTGAGGCTTGGAGGGGTGAAGCTGAGGACGAATCTTAGGCTTACCTCCACCTTTGTATTTTATTTATTCTCGTATTTTGCATGTATATATGATTTATTATTTTTATTTTTTTGCGAATCTTTGTTGCAAGAATGTTTGAGCCTTCATTGGGCTTGCTAGGTTGCCTTTATCAAATGAGGTTTCAACACGTAGCATTATGACGGTACTAAACTTTCAAACCAACGACAATTTTTGAAAAAAGAAAGGATTCCATATATTGTATTAAAAAAGAGTGAGTTCTTACAAGGGTGCACATGTACTAGACTAGCCGACTACTTGGGGGGTATTACATATGTATATTTTCTCATGTCTACATTTGGGGTTTTCGTCCTTGTCAACTCGTGCCATACTCCTTTGTTGGGCTTGCATCTTCATAAATTCCTGTGGCTACCTTTTGTTCTATTTGGACTTTTAGCCTTACTCGTGCATGGGTCGGGGTATAGTGCCCTTGTAGTGTCTTTTCTTCTTGATGTGTTCCATGACTTTATTATTCTTTTTTTTTGGTCGGACCGAATCCTTGATAAGGATTGCCTACGTATCTTTGTCAGAATCAGGTCGTGCGTAGTTCTAATTATATATTTTTTTATGAAAATGGTGTTTATTACACGTCTGCTACCCCCCTAAGTGTTCGTGATTCTTTTGATAATTCGAGAAAGAAGTACGAACACTTGCAGAAGCGGGAGGAGTGGTGGCAGAAGAGAATGACGCCAGGTATGGGCGTTGGAAAAGATCGGCGCCCAGGTCTGGTCGTGAAAAATAATTTTGCCCAGCCCTGGGCGTTGAAACTAAGTTCTTGCGAGCTTTTTCGTTGTTTTTTTTTTAGTGAGTCTTATACCGTTTTGTTAGAGTAGTGTGCAGAATGCTTGCTTATGAGTTTAATGCGTATTATTAAATGCCTTAACTCCGGACTGAACTTTATTAAATATAATACTTTTTCAATTGGTCTAAATTCGCGAGGTTAGCGAATTCCGCTCCATCTATGTCAGCCAGTTGGACTGCACCGCCTAGTAGGATGGTTTTTACAAAGTATGGTCCGGTCTAATTAGGCCGGAACTTTCCTCGGGGATCCGTGGTAGGTGCACGGACCTCTTTTAACACGAAATCACCTTCTTTGATATTTCGAGGTTTGACTCTTTTATTGAATTGCCTTGCGATATGCTTTTGATACACTTGCACGTGATGTAAAGCTCTCAACCTCCGTTCGTCTAAAAGGAAGAGCTCGTCGTACCTAGCTTGGACCCAATCGGCCTCGGGTAGCTTGCTTTCTAAGACGATGCGGAGGGAGGGAATTTCCAATTCGATTGGTTGGACTGCTTCCATTCCGTATACCAAGGAGTAAGGTGTTACTCCAATAGAGGTGCGGATTGAGGTTCGATAACCCCATAATGCAAAGTGTAATTTGTCGGGCCAGTCCCTATAATTTTCGACCATTTTTTCAATTATGACATTAATGTTTTTATTGGCCGCCTCTACCGCGTCGTTCATTTACGGCCTGTAGGGAGAGGATTTATGATGTTTGACATGATATTTTTCGAGTAGGTCTTGGACTTTGGCCCTAAAGTGGGAACCTTGGTCGCTTATGATTTCATGTGGAACCCCGTATCGACGGAATATGTTCTTTTCGAGAAAGCGAGCTACATGCTTGACCGTTAATTTCGCGTAGGAGACTGCCTCTACCCATTTAGTGAAGTAATCAATTGCGACTAAAACGTACTCGTATCCCCCTGCACCTGTGGGTGTTACTTTGCCAATTATGTCTATACCCCAGGTAGAAAAGGGCTATGGGGAAGTGAATGTGTATAGTTCCGAGGCAGGTAAGTGGTTAAGGTTACTGAAAATTTGGCATTTTGGGCAGGTTTTCACAAAGTGAAGGCAATCGGTTTCCATGGTGGTCCAATAATATCCTGAGCGGGATATTTTTCGGGATAGCATTTTGCCGTTCATATGAGTTCCACACACGCCGTTATGGTATTCTTCCATTAGTCTTTGGGTTTGGTTTTGGTGAACACAAAGTAACTTGATTTTATTTGGCGTGTATTTGTACCATTCTCCCAAGATTATGCTATATTGTGACGCGAGGAGGCGTAGGGCCTTTTGTGCTCGCGGGGAGGTGTTTGGGGGGAATTCCCCACTTGTTTTATAACGAAGGATGTCCGTATACCTTGGTTCTTCTTCGGTATTTTCAGGCTCGGAGTCTATGGAAAAGCAATAAGCCCGCTCTTTTCTTCGTTCGACCCGAAGGGTCATTCCGTCCCACTCACTCGGGATGTTGAGCATCGAAGCTAATTTTGCTAGTGCATCCGCGAATTGGTTGTCGTCTCTTGGTAAGTATGTATACTCGATTTTTTCGAATTGCTCAACTATTTGGTCTAAGTGGGCTTGATATTTTGAGAGGCTAGTGCTTCGGACTTTCCATCTTTTGGATATGTGGTTGATTATTAGGGAAGAATCCCCGAAGACTTGTAAATGCTTGACTCCGAGGCTAACCGCGGCCTCTAGCCCGACTATGCAGGCTTCATACTCGGCGGCGTTGTTTGTGGCCTCGAAGTCAAGTTTGACGGAAATTGGTATATGGGCCCCTTCGGGACTGACTAGGAGAACTCCGACGCCGCATCCCTTTTGATTGGATGCACCGTCGAAGTATAATGTCCAATAGTCGTCTCGTATCATCAGAAGTTCCTCGTCGGGGAGGAGGTAAGCTTCCGTGGTTTCCTCATTCATAGCATGTTCGGCCAGAAATTTGGCTACCGCTCTTCCTTTGATTGTTTTTTCTGGCATGAATTTTAGATCGAATTCTGAGAGCATGACTAGCCATCAGGATAAGCGACCGTTTAGTGCGGGCTTTTCGAACATGTATTTTAAGGGGTCTAGTTGTGACACTATATGAACGGTGTGGGCTAATAGGTAATGCCTGAGTTTTTTGGACGCCCAAACGAGGGCGAGGCAAGTTTTCTCAAGTTCTGTATATCTCGTCTCGTACTGTACGAACTTCTTGCTCAAGTAGTAGATGGCTCGCTCGGATCCATGTACACACTGTGAGAGCATAGCTCCCGCTGCAGTATCCGTGACGGTTAGGTATAGACGTAAAGGAATTCCGGGCAAAGGAGGGGAAATGACGGGTGGTTTGCTTAGGTATTCTTTGATTTTATGGAAGGCAGTTTGGCATTGTTCATACCATTCGGCTTTTTCTTCTTTTCTTAATTTTTTAAATATTGGCTCGCAAGTCATAGTAAGCTTGGAAATGAACCTACTAATGTATTGTATCTTTCCTAGGAAGCCCCTTATCTGTTTTTCAGTTTTTGGTGGGGGCATTTCGGTAATGGCTTTAATCTTGGATGGGTCGATCTCGATTCCCCGTGTACTAACCACATATCCTAGTAATTTTCCGGAGCTTACCCCGAACACACATTTTTGTGGATTTAGTCTCATGTTATATTTTAGGATTCGGGTGAAGAATTTCCTAAGTGCGGGGAGGTGACCGTGAAGGAAATAGTGCCCTTGGTCCAAGTATGCATTCAATGTTAAGTCTAATAAATGCGGTTCAGTATTAATTAACAAGTTAATAATTCAGTGAGATCAAGTGAGCTGAATGCCTAGCTAGAGGCCGCTTCAGTTCAAGTGGAATTAATGATATTAATCCACAGCTTACTCTTGACTGAACCCGTAGGGTCACACAAATAGTACGTAAACGGATCAAGTACTTAATGGCATTAAATACTCCATCTATGGATATTCGGAATCGACGGATCTTGGTTTCAGTGGGAGCTGAGATCGTCACAAGCAAGAAATGAATACTCTGGAAACGATGATATTACCGGAAACGGAAATATGGATCGTATCGGAAATATAAATATTATCCAAGTCGTAGATGTTGCCGGAAACGGAAACATGGTACGTATCGGAAAATATTAATGGAAATGGAAATATTGTCGGGATCGGAAATATTGCCGGAAACGGAAATATTGTCAGAATCGGAAATATTATCGGAGTCGGAAAATAATTCCGGAAACGGAAATATAAAATATTTGTTCGAAACGGAAATTAATTCCGGAATCGGAAATATTAAATATTGTTCGTATCGGAAATGAATTCCGGAACCGGGAATTTAATCGGAAGCGCATCGTACGAATAAGCATCGGACGAGGTCTGCCGGACGAAGGCCCAGCACGAAGCCGGGCCATCGCCCAGCAAGCCAGCGCGCCACAAACGCCCCAAGCCAAGGCAGCGCCCAGGCCCACCGCAAGGCAGGCCCAGCGCGCGCCAAGGCCACGGCAGCGTGTGGGCCTCGTGGCGTGGGCTGCGAGCTCACAGGCCGCGCGCGCATAGGCGCCCCTCGTGGGCTGCCGTGCGTGTGTGTGTTTGTGTTCATACACGATTCCTAAAACTATTAGGATTTGATATATGATTAAATTCCTAAACCTAAAAGGATAAATTAATTAATTAGAGTTCTAATAGGATTCTAGTTTAATTAATTCGTATCCTAGTAGGATTCCAGTTCCTTTTCCATACCTCTATAAATAAGTGCCTAGGGTAATTATTTACAGATACAATTGAAGTATTCAAAAGGTAAGTTTTTGAAAGAAAAATTCAGCCATACACTTGCACTAACCTAGCCGAAAATCCTAGTACCTTAAGGGAGATTCTAGTTGGTCAATCTTGAGGCGGATCGGGACGTACTGTGGACTATCTACGGAGGGACGACACTTGGAGTCCTAAAGACTTGTTCTTGTTCGGTTCGGGCGCAGCTAGGGAGGGCACGCAACAAAGTGTATGCACCTAAACTATGCTAAATGATTATGTGTAAATAATATGCTTTCCTGGCTTTATGGTTTTTCCGCATGATTTATGTTTTATCATATGAATCATAACCTATCAGTGGTATCACGAGCCTCTTATTATTTTCATAATCTAAATTGCATAAACATGGTTAAATTTCACAAATTTGCAAGGAATTAAAAGGGGTGATTAATTTTCGTAATTGTTAATTAATTGCAAATTGCGTTTATTTAATTATATGTACGCAGTTTTTCGGCAGTTTCTTCGTTACTCATCCAAATCGAGTGATTTTTGTGTCAATTCCGCATGTAAAAGGCATTCTAAATTTTTGACAAAAATAGAACTTTTCGGCCGAACCCAGAATTCCCAAATTCGAAGCCTAACTATGACTTTTCGGAGGTTTTAGTTTTTCGAACGCAAAAGTTTGTAAATTTAAGATGTTAAATTAAGTATTTGCGATTCTTGTTGATAAATCTTGAATTTTTGATTGACCTACAGTATATGTTTAACAAGTTTGAATGCCTAGCCTTGTTAATTATACAACCTAATTTGTAATTATGATTAATTTGTTGAAATTCGAATAATTTAGAATTAATTTGATTTTCATAATTAATTAATAGTTTAATTAGGTATCTATGATTAAAATCCACCATAAAAATTGTTAATTTATGTTAAAATTTTAATTTTTATGACCTAGATTTGAATGCATGTTAATCGGAAATTAATTGATTAATAAATTTTTGATTTTTCACCCTAAAATTATGAAATTAATATGTTTTATTAATTTGTCATTAATTTTGAATTAAAAATTTTAAATTTTTATAAACCGCTCATTAATGTTGCACGCACAAAGCAATGGAAGCTACGTGTTACCCTTAAGGGGTGTTGTATAGTGCTGGCACGCGACGACGAGCAAGGGAGCTCGTCGCCCGTGCGGTACGAATGCAACGAGCAACATAGTGCATGGCGCGCGCACGAGTCAAGGGAGCTTGTACGTGTGTGCCGTATGTGCTATACGATGGGCGAGGGAGATGATGCAAGGCACGAGCGACGAGCAAGACGCGTGTGGGCAGCGATGCTGCCGCGCCACAGCGCGCCTGGCTCGCCCAGCCAGCAAGCAGAACGCGCGAGCAGGGAGCGATCCCTCGCTCGGCGCGCGCTGGCCTGCGCAGCAACACGCGACACAGCACAAGGCTGCGCGCAGCGTGGCCAGCTGTGGTGTGTGGTTGTGTATGCTTTGTGCTACGATCAATCGAGCGGGGCGCGTTGCCTCGTAGCTTGATGGGGATTGGGCGCAAGCCCAAAGTGCCTCGTCTTGCGACGAATGGTACGTTTTGATTTTAATTTTAATTTTCAGTTCGGAAACGATTTTAATTAATTTTAAAATTCGAAATTTAAATTGTTTTCTTGGATTTAATTTTGAATATTATAATTATTATAAATTTTATTTATACTAATTATTTTACTAAAGTTAAATCTTGAATTAATTTAAATTCGTTTAATTCAACTGAAATAAATTAAATTAATGGATTTGATTATAAATTTATATGAGCTTTAAATTTTAATTAAATTTGTATGTTTCCGGTTAGACTAGAAATACATTTTTTATGTTTAAAATTAGTAAAGCATATGAATTTATCGGTTTAAGTGGGAGAATTTTTAGTCATAAACTCTTGATTAGGTCTAAAAATCCCTTAAGGTTAAACAACTTGATTAGAATTAATAAGGACTGAATAATTGGTAGATTATTGGTGCCCTTGATTAATTGCTGCAAATATTTATGTGATGCATAACGTGTTTACTAACCAGCTATGTGGGCCATTCATAATAATGAATGGGTGAATGGTATATATTGTATATGTACTGTTTTGCAGGTTATGAAGTGACTAGTATGGCCCAAATAGGATAGAAAATATGGTGTGCGTACCATTAATTTGAATGTAATTGGTCTAAAGTACCAAAATTGTTTTTCAATTCAAATATGGTCTGCGTACCATCAAATAGTTGTAATTAGTTTAATTATAGCTTATCCTATTTGAAGAAAATGGCGCCTCCCACGGAGATTTTCAAGACGGACTTTGAAGTTGAAGCTTCAAGATGAAGTCGGGCCATACTAGATCACATTTATCTTATGCATGTTTTAAGTTATTTATTGCTTTTAAATATGTCTTAAATATGCATGAGATCAAAGCTTGATTATGTTGCATGATTAAGGATTTTAGTTCACTTAAAATCTAACCAACATAGTAAGAGCTTTAAGTTCCAAACTTAAAAATTGAGTTAAAAGGTGCCATGCCAAAATAGCACTTACTTGGATATCCTTTCTTCATCGATCTTAGTAATAGTTTTCCGCCATAGCGAGGTGTTACTTATCGATACTAAAGGGGTAAGGTACACAAATAATTGTGAGTACATGTTAGTTTTGGTGAAACTCAACGATATAAGTAAGGAGTCCTTTTATGTCGTGGCAAAATCGATAGGTTTACCTAATAAGTTCTTAGACGTGCCTATCAACCAAGAATAGTTTCTAGACTATTAGCAAAAGGCTTTTGCTTACCTAAAAGATTTTAGAATTAAGTCTAAATACATAATGTGCTTAATTTTTCAATGGATTTTAGGATCTTGGAATCATTTTATTCACACCTGCCGGAACACATAACTTGAATAAAATGCTTAATGAACATTGAATTATGCATGTATGCTAGAATTTAAGTTTATTAAGAGAAACTGTGAATGGTTATTTATTTGTTTATTCTTTTCAATTGTAGTTTTAATTATGGCAAACAACAATTCATTCAACATTCGATCAATTCTCGAAAAGGAGAAGTTGAGCGGGAAAAACTTCCTTGACTGGCAAAGGAACTTGCAAATAGTTCTTATGCAGGAAGAAAAGGAGTATATCCTGGAAGAGGCGATGCCCGAAGCCGCAGGCGAAGGGGTCACTCAGGCAGCCCTCAATCGTTGGATTGATGCCAACAAGGATGTGAAATGTCTAATGCTCGCCACCATGAGTGCAGATCTGCAGAAAACGTTCATCAACTCAGATGCTTTCACAATCATCAGTGAGTTGAAGAACATGTTCCAAGATCTGGCTCGAGTCGAAATATTCGAGACTCATAGGCAAATTCTTGAGACCAAGCTTAAGAAAGGCGAGCCTGTAAGTCCACATGTTCTCAAAATGATTGGACTCATTGAGAATATGAGTCGGCTGGATCAGCAATTCTCTCAGGAAATGGCTGTAGACACCATCCTCCATTCTCTTCATAACGGGTATGATCAGTTCAAACTGAACTACAGTATGAATAGTCTGGACAAAACACTCACTGAGCTTCACGGTATGCTGAAGACCGCTGAAAAGACGCTCAAAAGTGATAAGCAAGATGTGCTTATGGTGCGTGGGGGCAAGTTCAAGAAATCTGGAAAGAAGAGGAATGCTAAGAAAGGTGGCAACAAGGCCAACCCAACTAAGCAAACTGGCGCCAAGTCTGAAAAGAGGAAGGTCATTCAACCCACTTCTGAATCCGAATTCTTCTACTGCAAGAAGAAGGGGCATTGGAAGAAGATTGCTTGAAGCTAAAGGAAGATCAGAAGAACGGAACAGTCGTTCCATCTTCAGGTATTTTCGTTATAGACTGTACACTTGTTAATTCAACTTCTTGGGTATTAGATACAGGTTGTGGCTCACACTTATGTTCCAATTCTCAGGGACTAAGAAGAAGTAGAAAGTTAAGCAAGGGTGAAGTCGACCTACGAGTGGGAAATGGAGCACGGATTGCTGCATTAGCTGTAGGAACTTATTATTTGTCGTTGCCCTCTGGGCTAGTTTTGGAACTGGAAGAGTGTTTCCATGTTCCAAGTCTTACTAAAAACATCATTTCAGTTTCTTGCTTAGATTCTAAGGGATTTTCCTTTTTAATAAAAGACAATAGTTGTTCGTTTTATTTTAAAGAGATGTTTTATGGATCTGCTAGATTAGTCAATGGACTTTATTTATTAGATCACGACAAACAAGTTTATAACATAAATACCAAAAAGGCCAAAAAGGATGAATCAGATCTCACCTATCTGTGGCATTGTCGATTAGGCCATATTAACTTGAAACGCATGGAAAGACTTCAAAAGGAAGGAATTCTAGAACCATTTGACTTAGAGGATTATGGTAAGTGCGAATCATGTTTACTTGGCAAAATGACAAAGTAACCTTTCTCTAAAGTTGGAGAAAGAGCAACTGAACTATTGGGTTTAATCCATACAGATGTATGTGGACCAATGAGTACAAATGCTAGAGGTGGTTTCAGCTACTTTATCACTTTCACTGATGACTTCAGTAGATATGGTTATGTCTACCTAATGAAGCATAAGTCTGAATCCTTTGATAAATTCAAGGAATTTCAGAGTGAAGTAGAGAATCAATTAGGCAAGAAGATTAAGGCACTGCGGTCTGATAGAGGCGGTGAATATCTGAGCTATGAATTTGATGACCATCTGAAAGAATGTGGAATTCTATCAGAATTGACCCCTCCTGGAACACCACAATGGAACGGTGTGTCGGAACGGAGGAACAGAACCTTGCTAGACATGGTTAGGTCAATGATGGGTCAGGCCGAACTTCCAATAGAATTTTGGGGACATGCACTAAATACAGCTGCACTCACTATAAATAGAGCTCCGTCTAAAGCTGCCGAAAAGACTCCATATGAGTTATGGTTTGGAAAGCCTCCTAAAGTGTCTTTTCTTAAGATTTGGGGATGTGAAGTATACGTCAAACGATTAATTTCAGACAAACTTCATCCAAAATCTGACAAATGTATCCTTGTGGGCTATCCAAAGGAAACAAAGGGGTATTACTTCTACAATACATCTGAGAACAAGGTGTTTGTTGCTCAAGATGGTGTCTTTTTGGAGAAGGATCACATTTCCAAAATGACAAGTGGGAGAAAAGTAGACCTCGAAGAAATTCGAGTCGAACAAAAAACTCTAGAGAATGCTCAAGATGACATTCAAGATGAAACTCAGAGATCTTTAGAAGAATCTGGTGAGGATCATGGTCAATCTAGAGATGTAACCCCGCGTAGATTGCAGAGATATAGATCTCAACCGGAAAGGTACTTAGGTATTTAGACGAACGAGAGCTATGACGTTCTATTACTTGAAAGTGATGAACCTGCGAATTACAAACAAGCTATGACGAGCCCTAGCTCCAAGCAATGGCAAGAAGCCATGCAATCTGAATTAGACTCCATGTGAGAAAACCAAGTATGGGATTTGGTCGATTTGCCAGATGGCTACCAAGCCATTGGAAGAAAATGGGTTTTCAAACTGAAAAAGGACAAGGATGGGAAACTTGAAGTTTTCAAAGCTAGATTGGTTGCAAAAGGTTACAGGCAAGTCCACGGTGTGGATTACGATGAAACCTTTTCACCAGTTGCAATGCTAAAGTCTATTCGGATAATGTTAGCAATCGCTGCATATTACGATTACGAAATATGGCAGATGGATGTCAAAACCGCTTTCTTAAACGGCGTTTTAATAGAAACTGTGTTTATGACACAGCCTGAAGGTTTTGAGGATCCAAAGAATGCTAAAAAGGTATGCAAGCTAAAGCAATCAATCTACGGATTGAAGCAGGCATCCAGGAGCTGGAATATACATTTTGATGAAGCAGTCAGTGACTTTGGTTTCATCAAGAACGCAGACGAATCTTGTGTATACAAGAAGGTTAGTGGGAGAAAAATTGCTTTCCTAGTATTATATGTCGATGACATATTACTTATCGGAAATGACATTCCTATGTTGAACTCTGTCAAGATTTGGCTTGGGAAATGTTTTTCGATGAAGGATCTAGGAGAAGCACAGTACATATTGGGCATCAAGATTTACAGAGATATATCTAAAAAGATGATTGGACTTAGTCAAAGCACTTATATCAATAAGGTGCTTGTTAGGTTCAAGATGGCAGACTCCAAGCGAGGCTACCTACCCATGTCTCATGGAATAACTCTAAGCAAGACTCAGTGCCCAAAAACACTTGATGAGCGTAGACGAATGAATGGGATTCCGTATGCATCATTGATTGGTTCAATAATGTATGCTATGATATGCACACGCCCGGATGTTGCGTACGCACTTAGTGCTACGAGCAGATACCAGTCAGACCCAGGAGAGGCACATTGGACTGCTGCCAAGAATATTCTGAAGTACCTGAAAAGGCACAAAGATGACTTCCTGGTCTATGGTGGAGATGATGAATTAATTGTTAAAGGCTATACGGACGCAAGTTTCCAAACCGACAAAGATGATTTCAGATCACAGTCTGGGTTTGTCTTCTGCCTCAACGGAGGTGCAGTAAGCTGGAAAAGTGCTAAGCAAAGCACCATTGCGGATTCTACAACTGAAGCGGAGTACATTGCTGCACATGAAGCAGCAAAGGAAGCTATATGGCTAAGGAAGTTCATAGGTGAACTTGGTGTAGTCCCCTCCATTAAAGGACCAATAGCCCTGTATTGTGATAATAACGGAGCTATTGCACAGGCAAAGGAGCCTAGACACCACCAAAGAGTCAAGCATGTACTTCGTAGATTTCACCTTCTACGAGAGTTCGTTGAAAGAAAAGAAGTCGAGATAAGCAAGATTGGAACTGATGACAACATATCAGATCCATTGACTAAACCTCTGCCGCAGGCGAAGCACAACTCGCACACTGCAGCTATGGGAATCAAGCATATTGGAGAATGGCTTTGATGTCCTTATTTAATGTTTTAAAGTTTTAGAGTTTAATTCTTTGTAAAACATTATTGGTTAATCATTCACAATAAATGAATAGAATTCATTTTTCCATTTAATTTGTGGTTTATTAAATGATGAGTCCCTTCAATTTGACGATATATTCAAGATAGACTGTCAGGACCAGTCTTGTGACTAAGAAATGTCTATCAAGTGAACTTGAATGTCAAAGGTTGAAAATGGTCCCTGGTCGGAGTTTTCTATAAAATTGGACGCATAGAAAACGTTAGACGACTAGAATTCAAGATGACTAGTAGTTCTGTTTCTTGAACTATGTGGACATGGCAATGTCAAAATCATTTACATAGATACTTACTTTGGGAAGACTAGTATCGGATAGACCTATGAAACTTTACTGTAAGAGATGAAAATCTGTCATAAGTAAATTTCATTAAAATTATTAGGCACTAAATCCTCAATACCTGAGTGATTTGAGATTACTTGTTTGAGAACTGGTTGCTTTGACGTTGACCAACCGTCGCACCGTAAAAGGAGGCTATAAAGGCAACGCTCAGGTAATCACCTATCAAATGAAGTCAAATCTCAAGATCGCAAGATTGGGATTGTCCTCCCATAAATCGGGATGAGATGCTTAAAAGTTGTACAAGGCCACTCGAAGAGCTAGAAACTGTAAAATGCATGGTCGTGCTCGGATGAATCATAGGCTATGATTATCTGTTTATTTGATCAGTTGAACTCTGAAACCGAGAAACACCTCTGGACATAATAAGGATGACAACTCTTACCTTATGTTCAAGAGCAAGCATCGAGCAACAAAGGAATTAGGTAATGCACACTTGTCCCTAAGGACAAGTGGGAGACTGAAGGAAATAGTGCCCTTGGTCCAAGTATGCATTCAATGTTAAGTCTAATAAATGCGGTTCAGTATTAATTAACAAGTTAATAATTCAGTGAGATCAAGTGATTGAATGCCTAGCTAGAGGCCGCTTCAGTTCAAGTGGAATTAATGATATTAATCCACAGCTTACTCTTGACTGAACCCGTAGGGTCACACAAATAGTACGTAAACGGATCAAGTATTTAATGGCATTAAATACTCCATCTATGGATATTCGGAATCGACAGATCTTGGTTTCAGTGGGAGCTGAGATCGTCACAAGCAAGAAATGAATACTCCGGAAACGATGATATTACCGAAAACGGAAATAAGGATCGTATCGGAAATATAAATATTATCCAAGTCGTAGATGTTGCCGGAAACGGAAACATGGTACGTATCGGAAAATATTAATGGAAATGGAAATATTGCCGGAATCGGAAATATTGCCGGAAACGGAAATATTGTCAGAATCGGAAATATTATCGGAGTTGGAAAATAATTCCGGAAACGGAAATATTAAATATTTGTTTGAAACGGAAATTAATTCCGGAATCGGAAATATTAAATATTGTTCGTATCGGAAATGAATTCCGGAACCGGGAATTTAATCGGAAGCACATCGTACGAATAAGCATCGGACGAGGCCTGCCGGACGAAGGCCCGGCACGAAGCCGGGCCATCGCCCAGCAAGCCAGCGCGCCACAAACGCCCCAAGCCAAGGCAGCGCCCAGGCCCACCGCAAGGCAGGCCCAGCGCGCGCCAAGGCCACGGCAGCGTGTGGGCCTCGTGGCGTGGGCTGCGAGCTCACAGGCCGCGCGCGCATAGGCGCCCCTCGTGGGCTGCCGTGCGTGTGTGTGTTTGTGTTCATACACGATTCCTAAAACTATTAGGATTTGATATATGATTAAATTCCTAAACCTAAAAGGATAAATTAATTAATTAGAGTTCTAATAGGATTCTAGTTTAATTAATTCGTATCCTAGTAGGATTCCAGTTCCTTTTCCATACCTCTATAAATAAGTGCCTAGGGTAATTATTTACAGATACAATTGAAGTATTCAAAAGGTAAGTTTTTGAAAGAAAAATTCAGCCATACACTTGCACTAACCTAGCCGAAAATCCTAGTACCTTAAGGGAGATTCTAGTTGGTCAATCTTGAGGCGGATCGGGACGTACTGTGGACTATCTACGGAGGGACGACACTTGGAGTCCTAAAGACTTGTTCTTGTTCGGTTCGGGCGCAGCTAGGGAGGGCACGCAACAAAGTGTATGCACCTAAACTATGCTAAATGATTATGTGTAAATAATATGCTTTCCTGGCTTTATGGTTTTTCCGCATGATTTATGTTTTATCATATGAATCATAACCTATCAGATCGTGCCGGTCTTTAGATTTGACGATCATGTCGTCTACATAGACCTCGATTTCTTTGTGTATCATGTCATGAAGTAACGTGGTGGCTGTTCTTTGATAGGTGGCCCCCGCGTTTTTCAAACCAAAAGGCATTACGGTGTAGCAATATGTACCCCAACGGGTAATGAATGAAGGTTGTTTTTTCCATGTTTTCTTCTGCCATAAGTATTTGTTTATATCCTGCGTACCCATCCATAAAGGAGAGAAGCGCATGTTCCGTTGTGTTGTCTACCAATATGTCAATGTGAGGTAGGGGGAAGTCATCCTTGGGACTGGCTTTGTTGAGATCTCAAAAATCTACGCACATTCGCACTCGTCCATCTTTTTTAGCTACGGGGACAATATTGGCCACCCATTCTGGGTAGTTGGAGACCTTTATGAAGCCCGCGTTTAATTGTTTAGTGACTTCTTCTTTTATTTTCAAGGCTATCTCCGGCTTAAGCCGTCGTAGCTTTTGTTTTACTGGCGTCATTTTGGGATCCAGCGGAATCATATGCTCAGCGATTTCTCGATCTATTCCGGGCATGTCCTTGTAGGACCAAGCAAAGACACCCTCGAATTCCCGTAAAGTGGAGATTAGATCGGTTTTTTCAGTGGGAGTTAAGGTGAGGCCAATTTTAATGAATTTAGGATTTTCTTCTGTTCCAATATTTACCGATTCTGTGTCCTCGATTATAGGGGTTTTGAGTTCTTGTTCCTTTTACAGCTTTTATTAATTCGGTATATTCATCTTCTGGCTCTTTTTCGTGCTCATTAGTGGCGAGGCATTCTGCATTACTACTCGGATTTTTAAGCGGCATATACTCAAAAGTTTTGTTTATCTTACTAAAGTCGTGAAGCATTACATCAAAAAGATCTCCCGTAGTGGATATTTCCGGGTCTAAACTAGTTTTGGGAGGGATTACAATTTTATTAGGTTCAGACTCGGATTCGGACTCGGATTCAGACTCGAATTCTTCACACATTGGGCCCTCTCCCGCAGATATCTTGAACTTCATTCCACGAGCATTAGTCCATTTGAAGGTCTTGCGCCACCCTTGTTGGGTTTGGTCGACCTTTAGGGGTGATGGAGCGATCAGTTTAGTGGGATCAAATAATTCATCTTGAAGGGTCAATGCCATGATTTCTGTTTTGTTCCTTGTTCTTTTCTTTTCTAACCCAAACAACAGCCCGAAAGCATGTGCGTTGGGGGAGGCTTTTGGCATTGTGCAGTTCTTTGAGGCGAGTGGCCTTTTAGAACGTAGAGGGTCGTGTCCCAGAGCATGCATCTCTTGGGTTTGTGCGACCTCTAGGAGTAGATGTTCAGGATATGTTACTTCCATTGCGATCCTTGATGGCTATCACAGGTAGGTATTCAGGGGCCCTGTATCAACATTATGGAGTAGGAGACACATTAGTTTATTTCACGAGTTGGTCTTTTAGACACTTTATGACTACCCTTAAGTCGGACTAGTATAGTTGGACTATTGTGTGTGCACTTTGAACTCTTTTATATTTTCGAAAATCTTTGCCCGTGAGACATTCAAGGTTATTTTAATCAGCATGCTTGGTTTTAGTGCCGAACATAGTCGTTATAGGAAGCCTAACAACGACACAAGGAGTTATTTATTTTATAAGTCGTTCTTAGAATCGAGTGCCTTTTTTCATACGTCCTCGTAGCAAATTTGTTACGAATTTTTTTATTGCTACGTATACTTTATGCGCGGGTACCGAAGCTGCTGTGCCTGTCCAAAAGGCCAGGCAGCAACTTCAGCGCCTAGCTCTGGGCGTTGAAAATGTTTGGCGCCCAGCCAAGGGCGCTGAAAATGCGTCCCTGACTGGTACTCGTATTCTATTCGCGTATCCTTTTTTCGTATATACGACTTAATTTTGCGTGCTCGCCTAATAACGTCCTTTACGCGTTGTGCAGCATTGTGGGATCCGTTACAGGTTGTCCTGGCCGTCGCTTATTTTTGTGGCGATCGCCCGGGGCTGTGGAACACGTATTTTGGTATAACTCTTTGGCCAATTGGTGTTCATGAATGTTTGGGCAATTTTTAGGGTCGTTGGTTTTCCAGTATTATTTGTCACACACAATCACATAATTCGCTACACGTAACTAACATTACAACATGAAGCAAAATAATATGTCACGTAGTTTATGATAGGCTTCTATGGGTAATATTTGCGCCGGCTTGGTACCGCTTCTATCGTCGATCCAACACATGCCCCGGTCGGGGTAGTGCATTCACGAGCGAACTTCGTCCAAAGAGGCCAATCACGATGTAAGCCAAGGGGGCATGCACCAATGAGAGGGACCTAGTGGGCGAGCGATTGGGTTTGGGATAGGTGTACTACTAGCGAAAGGTCTGAGTGGACAACATTCGAAGCGTATGCACCCCCCGGGTGGCGATGGGTATCCTTATTCCCAACTCCCGAGATGAAACATGCCAAGGGAGCCAAGATTCGTTATGCGGTTCTGTCCGTTCACATTAATATGCTGATTTTCAGGTCGTCCCAATTTGATAGGGAAATAAACGCGGGGTAGGATCGTTTCACCCTTCGGCTATTTTGATTACCTACGAGCACGAGTATTTCATTAACATCCCCAGCAGAGTCGCCACTGTGAGGGGGTCGAAAAAGCACGAGGCTAATGCGTGACCTCGTCCCTCGTGGGCGTGACGTTGTCAGATCAAGTGTAATTGGATTTCCTGTGAGTTTTCACTCAATCGACCAGTAACATAGGAGTCGCCATTCAGTTTTTAACGACAATGAGAAAAAATGACAAAACCCGGTTATCGTGACATAAAGGGAGTGCAATTATGTTCGACCACGACGGCCATAGGTTCCCTTGTGATCCCTGGTGTGGGGATCGCTCAACGTACACCCGCAGGGCAGAGATTGAGAGTTCGGGGGACTGTAGCTACCGAGAGGAGTGCTCATCGATAATACTCCAGAGGCAGGTTATCCTTACTAGCTCAGCATAAATAATTGAAGGGACATGCGTTAAACTATTAAACTATTAAACTATTCTGAATTGATTTTAGCAATATGCAACACATAATACTAAATCGATCGTGATTATCTTATTTAGATTGATTTAAGGTACCTAGCATGATAATTCAATTATCCAAGGTATTATCTTATTAGGCGTGATAGATCAATCAAATTAATAGTTTGACAATTTTATAAAAGGGTGATGAAAGCGATTAAATCATATGAGGGACACATTACAACGCACCCTTGAGAGGTGCGTTGTGGTTCTCAGAAAACTAAACACTTGGCTTTGCTATTTCTCCTTTTATTTAACGAATCTCGGGTTTCTAAGCAATGTTCCAGTATTTAGGATTAATTCATCAAGCTACAAAGGGCAGGATGCGTTCTGTTCGACTTTTGGGTCGATTGCGACAGAACGCCGGATCAATTTCGCAGCGTGAGGCTTAGGCTTAAAGCTAGAGTCAATACTCAGGTTATGGAATTGTGTGTTATTTTCACGTCGGTTTTCTAGGTTGTATTTATAGGAAAAGAGTGTGTGGAAAGATAGATTTTAAGATACGAATCCAAAAAGAATCCGGAGATAAAACGGCCCCAGGCATTTTCAGCGCCAAGGGCTGGGCGCCGAAGATTTCGGCGCCCAGATCCAGGCGTTGAAAATGGGATCTGGGTCGAGTTCTTTGTCAGATTTGGACTCTTAGAACACGGATCTTTTGAGATTTATCCGAGTCTTTTAGTGCGTATTAACTTATGACGGAATGCGTCTGGGCCCGTTACGAACTCTAGGTTCGTTAGGAATTTAATTAATACGTAACTCTTATTTTCGAATTATACCAGGAATGCAAATTCTATCTCTTTTAGGATTTATGTTGGAGTGCAACACCTAATTCTGACAGTTCTCTATCTTTTATGACTTTGCCACTTTTAACAACTACCTTTTACGGCAGTTACTATTCTTAGCAGGTTTCTATAAATAGTAGCTTTGGCTGAAATGAAAGGGTGATTGAGATTCGTTATATTATAGGAGATGCGTTGCGAAGTGGAGATTTATGTTCTCATAATCGAACTTTCCCTTTCGGGAATGGGGACAAAAGTAGGCGTCTACAATACCTCCATCTACCATCTAAAGTACCATACTTGTAGTAATTGGGAATACCATTTTCCATATGCATATCACGAAATCGGTTCTTAAGCTCTATGTATGGGTTCTTGGAAGGTAAGCAATGGATAACCATCTCTGCCATAACATCTTTCTTCCTTAATTCAGGTAGGTTATTCACTGTAGCAAAGTAATTGCACGCAAACTCAATCTTCTTCACATAAATGTGTGGGGTCTCACAGTCTAGCTTCTCTAGGTTTCCTAGATTTGCGTACTTTGAAATCAACATCTTAACCCTGAAAGTTAACAACTACAAAGTCTTACTAAAGTGTTCCAAAAACAAAGTAAGTTCGTTGAGCCATACAATTTCAATGCACAAGTACATGCTTAATCATGAATCGTGATGCAATTAATCACATAAAGCAAAACAAACATGATCAAACTTTAATTAAAAGATCATAAAATCAAGGCATAATCACATAAACACTTGATTAGAAAGGCATACTTAAATCAAACGCATACTTAGAATAATTATACCCTTCTTATTCTACCCATTCCTCACTTAGAAAAGAAAATAAAAAATTTCGAATTTAATTTAAATAAATAACTTCAAATATTCACGAAATTATTGGAAATTAAAATCTTCGAAAAGAAATATTTTTTAAAAAAAATAAAAAATTCCGAAAATCGGAAAATAAATAAGAGATTTTTTTTTTTGAAAATTTAATTCGACTTTTGTTGGAATTTAATAAATCCGGAGAAATATTAAAATAAATCGATAAATGTTCAAATAACTTAAAATAATTAGTATTTGACTTTTCAAAATATTGAGTACTCGACCAAAATAGCATTTTGACTTTAGGAAAACAATTTTCAAAAATCCTAAAGATCCGCAAATACCACTTTGTAGTATAGATTATGTAATACCCCGGAATTTTAAATTCGATTTATTAAAATTAAATATATTTATTAACTTGATTTCGTTTTTAATTAAATTACGAATAATCGAATTTCGCTATTTTAATCGTTTTTACGATTTATTTTAAACGATAAATTTATAAACTGAAATTATTTATTTTCATTAACGATAATTTGTTTATTTTAAGGAATTATTTTAATTAAACATTTTTATTTCTGAAAATTAATTACAAATTCTGAATTTTTGCCAAATATTGTGAATTTATTAAAAAAAAAAAAATGAAAATGTCTGCTTTATTTTCCTTGCTCCCCACGCACAAACCAGGAAGACAAAAACTTCCTTCCTTCCCTCAATTCAGTCCAAATTCAATCCTTGGACCCCAAGTATACCTACTTACAAATTCAGAAATTAAAGTGAAATTTCAACAACAAAAACAAAACACAATTTCAATTTCAATTTTTCTCCTCTTTTTTTTGTTCCCTGATTCGGACCAACCACCACCACCACCTCCGGCAGCCACCGCGCACCACCATCCTCACCACCACTCCACCACCCCGCATCTCCCGACCACCCAGAACCACCGAACACCACCACGCCACCACCACAACTCCCTCCCCTGCTCTCTCCTCCTCTCGCGTCCCCTGCCTCCTTCTTTCTTTCTCCTCTTTCGCCCCACGCCACCACCACAACCACCACACCACCAGCACCACTCTACTCCTGCGACCACCATCAACAACCTCATCCACCAAATCACCGCCCAGAACCACCCTGCGTCCCCCCCTCTCCCTCGCACCTTCCCCTCCCCTGTTTCGCAAATCACCGCCCCCCAATTCCCTTAACTGCTCCGCCGCCGCTAAACCACCTCCACCATCGCCGTCAAAATCCCCGGCGAAGCCCAGCCCAGCCAGCCTCCACGCCCTCTTCCTCTCTTCCTCCCTCCTCCTCTCCTCTCTTCCTTCTCAGTTTTTTTGCTCGTGCCTCAACCAAAACCAAACAAAATAAAAATCAGATTCTTTGGCCTTGTTTTATTCTCCTCAAACCCCTATTAAATTGGGCCAACTAACCATTTGGGCCTTTGGTAAGACCAATCTGAATTTTCAGATTTTAAATTTAGCAATAATTATGTTTTAATAGTTTTTATGATATAATTATTTACTAATAAATTGATTTTATTTTCAGGTTTAATTATCAAATATCGATTTTACTAAAATAAATTACTTAGCCTGAATTAACAAAAACGGAATTTTTAATATTATTTACATGAAAATCAATTATAATATATATATGTATTTCGATTGAAAATTCGATTAATAATAACATTTTCGTTAAATTTCGAAAGTATAATTTTATTAAAAAATTCGTTATTTATATTAAAACTAATTATTTATAAAATTCATTACTTATAAAATTTATGATTTTATAAAATATTGATTTTAAATTATATTATCGATTTAACTAAAATAAGTTACTAAATGGATTTATCAAGGAAAAAATTTAAATAAGATTTTCGTGTAAATTAATTAAGGAAAATATATATATATATATATATATATATATATATATATATATATATATATATATATATATATATATATATATATATATATATATATATATATATATATATATTTCGATTGAAATTTCAATTAATTATATTCTTCAGGCGTTTAATTATATTTTCATTAAAACTATGAAAATATTTTTTTTTTAACATTATTATTAGAAATTTGGTTAATTATAAAGTTTCGAAATTATTAAGTTAAATTATTTATCAATTTGGTACTAATTCAATTATTTAATATTTTTAAAGAAATTGGACTCGGAGCTCAGGACGAACGAAAATCCTTAGCAAATCGCGGAAGTGGGGTAACGGCTATTGCTAGTACCCGCAATCCCTTTATAAATGTATTATGAAATTATGACGTTATGATTGGATTTATGAATTAAATGTTTTGACATGTTTTATGGATTGTGGGAATGAATTATGATTTGTTTGAATTATTCTTTATAATATGATTTGATTGAGTTTTCTCATAAAATGATGTTTATATGATGCGTTGAATGAAATGATGTTTTATGGATCCCAGGATCTAAATGATGTTTTATGATATAAAATGAGTTATGTTATTTCGAATTGAAATACAAGCCAAGGCTTGGTAAAATTACATACAACATGATAAATGAAAGTGAAAGACATGGTTTGTCTGGCGGTATATAAACTACCATCTTCCTATCTATCGGTCATGCATGCACCACGGACACCTGTCCACCCATGGATTACGAGCCCAGGCTACCATGGTTTATGAGCCCAGGCTCAGGGCCCAGGCCCCATGTTACGATGAACCCATACTCCTATGGGCCCAGGCCCAGTGGAGAATTCCTTCACGGTTCGTACTTGCCGACAACTAGCATGTTAAATTGCAAAGCTTATGAATGAAGTGAATATGATGTTTTGTTAAATGTTTTACTTATTCTATTCTCCCTGTGTTATTAAATAAAATGAATTGAAATGAATTTACGCTGCTAGAATAGTTCGTTGCTGAGTCTTCGGCTCACCGTTTTGTTTTCCGTTTTAGGTACTGCGGGGGATGACGGACACGAGTAGTGGCGAGGAATTTCACGTTAATAATATTCACCTAGTTTATGCTTAAAGTTTTAATAGTTTTAATTAAAGACTTTTAGTAAATTATGTACTTTCATTTTGGTAATATAAAGGAATATATATATATATATATATATATATATATATATATATATATATATATATATATATATATATATATATATATATATATATATATATATATATATATATATTTAAAGGCTTATGATTGATGTTGCCTTGTAATTTCCGAAAAGGAAGTTACGGCAGGTAATGCCCTGTCCGAATTAGGTTAATTCCGCTGCTAATTATGCTTTAATTATTGAATTAGAGGTCGGGGCGTTACAGATTATTACAAAGCAGCCTTAGTCTCCGATTACCACTTTGTAGTATAGATTACTACAAAGCAGCCTTAGTCTCCGATTACTACTTTGTAGTATTACTTACTACAAAGAAGGAATGAAACTAAGCTCTGATACCACTTTGTAACACCCTAATAATTCCTTGCTTTTTATAAAATATTTTCCAACTTAAAACACAGGAATTACCAAGATATTACCGCCACCGTGATAACGGCTAAGGCTATTTACCAGAATTACGGAAGAATAAAACTCTCAACTCGAATCCCATGATAACTTCTCCCGTAAGTTATCTCTACAAAACTGCTTTATTGAAAATCTACTCCCCAACAACGCAAATGCAATTGATGGATCGTCATAGGGTCATTAAGGCAAAGGCCATGACCGGAAGACATGATAATAATAAGTCGTACTCCTACCGACAGTCGGATCCTACCGACGGAATTCCAATGCACAACGGCCTAAAAAGAAAGAATGAAAAAACGTCTTGTATCATTCAAGGAGTACAAGTTTTCCGGCAAGTCTCCCCCCATTGTTCATACTCAAGGTATATACGTTCCAAGAGTTTTGAAGCTCTTTTGGGTTACACTTTACGTTAATTAATTTGTTATGTTCAAGGCGACTCAAGACACAACATACAAACAATTAAACAATTCAACAATCACTCTTCAATATTTTACTTCTTTAAGACTTGTGATCAAACATAGACTCAAGTGAAACTACTCCCATTGTTCCTTCTCAAAAACACTGTTTGAGATAACCCAACATTGCCTATTAACAAGCGGGGTGTGCCCTTAGCACGAATTGTCCTTAATTCAATTCCCGTAGACTCTTCAACATATTCTACCCCTTGGTAGAATATATGTTGCTCACTGGCAACATTCGATTGGCTCAATAATTATGCTAGACATCATGTACTATAGCATAACAATAATAACAACTTGCATGCGCACTACTCATACATGCAAACCAACTTAAACAACATGCTTGACATAATTCAACGATTATAAAAGTCCATAACATGATAGTTCAACAGAATCTATAAAGCATAATTCAATTCATAACATGCTCGTTCACATAGATTCAACAATAATAACAACATGCTCGTTCTCAACATTAAACATGAATCCATAATAACATATCATTCCCAATCATCAAACATGAATTCATAACATCATATAAGTTCACATGATTCGCATTCAATACACTTCACAAAGTCCTCAAGGGATGGGTGGTCACCCTAGTCTTGTACGTACCTGGAATACCTAAGTACGGGGGCCACTGTGCGAATCACGACTCACTAGAAATCAACTCCTATAAACAAAACAAGAGAACTAAATTATTATCCATGTTTACTAAATTTCCAGCAACTATTTAAGAAACTAAAACCCTTAGTTTAATTAGAAATCATTCATTAATTGGTAATTTAATAGTCTCAAATAGTCAACTCAAGTCCTAACATAAAAACATTGACTTTTTAGCTTTAAAACCCTTAAAAACCAACTTTTTAAAGCTTAAAAACATTCTAAAAATTTAAGTTGATTCCCATAATTTAAATTGTCATTAAATTATGTGAATCAATCGCTCAGTCAATTTGAAACCAAAACCCTAACAATGGTTTAATCCGAAAACATGTTTTGACTTCAAAAATCAACACTTTATAAACTTATTAAATCTGAAAATTATAAACTAAATCATCAAAACCAATTTCTTTAATTAAAACATACTACTAACCCAATACGGTGTTCATAACCGTTTTAATTAATCTAAACAATCCAATAATTAAACTTAATCACAATAACTAAATCAATTTAAAAAACTGAAAATTAATATTTTTGAAAACATAATTTTATTAAACCATTGATCAAAACACACACACACAACGATTAATTAATCGTGTGTGTGTGTGTGCCGACCAACACACACGACAACAACAAAGCAACAGCAGCAGCGCAACGCACCACAAGGGCGCGCGCGCGCGAAGGGACAGGCGAGCAAGGGGCATAGCGCACAGCAGGCACAGCGCACAGCGGGGCAGTCGACACACAAGCACAAGGCTCTGGGCGCGGGATAGCGGGACTGCGGGGTTGCGGGACACGGCACACGCGACACAGCAGCAGCAATGGTGCTGCGCTGCGGGGCGAGGCACGAAGAGAGGGGCAGCAAGGCTTAGCACACGGGGCTGGGCACACACACGCACGGCACAACTCGTGCCTTGGGCTGCAAGAAAGTCGGACGAAGAGAGGAAGAGAGGGGCGTGGGGTATGCCGCAAGAGAGAGGAAGAGAGGAGAGAGAGAGTGTGCTGAAATTTTTGTGAGGGTTTAATGAGAGGGTCTATTTATAGTTTTTCTCTCCCATGTGGGCTAGGTTATGGTAGTTTGAGTTGGGCTTATTACCGGGCACAATTCATTAAATTCCTTGCAAGCTTTGTTGGGTTTAATTAAAACAAAACGACCAGGCTTTAAGTTTATTAAATTCGTTTTTGAAATACGATCCAACAATTCCCGATTAAATAAATTCCATGAATTTATTTAATAAAATACGGTTTTTGAAATAATTAATATTTAAATTAATTAAAATAAAAGCGCATTTAATTCTCATTAAATGAAAATAATTTATAAAAATACACGAAATATTTTATGAATATAATAAAAATATATTTATAATTATAGGAAAACACGAGGTATTACATTCTGCTGCTATCTTATACCTATAGTATACTGTCCACATGAGCCTGAACATCGAAATCATGGTGCCCGAAACTTGCACGAAGATCATGTAAATGGTCTTCTATTCCTTTTCTTGGTTTCTGATAATTCCTCTATCTTCCTTGTCTAACCAAGCTAAGAATCCAGAGCCAGTTCTGCCATTATGGCAACTGTAAAGCACCAACTGACCACAACATTTATTAAGACAGACACAACAAATAAGAGAAGAACAAGAAGATTTTAATGGATGAATTCTCAAGAACGGATTACCAAAGTAGTAGCTTTAGGCTACAAATCTCCACGTCAGTAGCTTTAGGCTATAAATATATATATTCTATGCTTTCTCTCTCCTTGTGCTTTACTATTTATCCTCTACCTTCACTGCAAGTACAACTCTTTAATTACTCTGTTATCTTCTTTTGTTCTGTTGTAGTGGTAACGACTCCAACCTCTTACTCTTGCTCTCTGATTGCTGCAGGTATTGTTGCTCCCTATGAAATAATAAATTGGGTTTTTCTAGTGTGCTCAACCGGACGGGGTATTGGGTCTGGGTAATATATGTATGATACAGTTCACTTATATAGTGGAAGTGAAAATCTATTCAAGGTACGGAGTTTTTCAAATATATTTGAGTTAGTGATCTCTTTAGATATTAGATATGTTAACACTGTTTTTTTTCTTTTCAGGATTTCAAGACAAATAAACCTTATACTAATGGGAAAATTCGTGAAGTTTTAACTTGTTGAGCTCCATTATTTTTTTCACTTTGCATTCTCCTGAAGTATAGGACTTTGTTAGAAAAAGCTACTATAGACATAACTATGATGATCAAATGAGCTCATGGACCTGAAGTCCAACAAGTTATGGATTTGAAATATCCACGTTGTACAATGTTTTTCATTTTGAGTCTTACATTCATATACATGTGTAGTTAATATGTAAATGCATCATTCATCATACATTTAGTTTGTTTTGTGTTTTATCATGATTGATTTTCATTTATCCAGTTATATATTTTTCAAAACTATTATGATGTCGTATATGAATATGCATCCAATGAATGGTAAGACGAATTTACAACTTTATTCAAATTTGTAAGAGGAGATTCTTACCCCACTGGGCTAGGAATTGCGAAAGAAATATGTATTATTGATTTAATAGCATGTTATGAATCATGCAAATAAGAAGAGTTCCTGAAGAACTTATACATGATGCTCTTAAACATCTAGCCCTTTAAGTTTTGCATATGAATGTCATAACATTGATCAAATATTATCTAAACTCTTGAAGAGTGTTTTTGAACTGTCGTCTCAACCAGTAGTTTGAGTACTTGAGAATTATGAAATATACATATTAGTTTATTCACTAAAGAATTCTTGTACAAATATGAGTTGATTCAAAAATATAAGATAAGAGCATGTAATGTCCTTACATTGAGTTTTATTTTAGGGTCCAGAAGAACCATAAATCACATTATTCCCTAAGTTGGACAGTGATATTATTATTTATCATGTATTGTCATGAAAGTATGACTAGAGAAATTTTGATCAACATTGATGATTACTACTACTTATGACCTCCAGAAGAAGGTTTACATACGTCCAATATGAAAGTTAGGATACATTTTGTAATATTATATGCAAGAATATATATTTATTTCAGGTATTATTTTCAAAAGTTTGGTTATATAAATACTCACCTAGTGCATACAAGTGAAGATTTGAAAATTCAAGTCAAATGGTGGATAATCAAATTTCAAGGAGCTACATGTTGATACATTTGAAAAGTTCAATATTATATTCATTGAACTTGAAGATCTCAAGTGATGTATTCATCAGGGGGAGAAAATACGCGTTGCACTCTTTCCCTTAACCATGGTTTTGTCCCATTGGGTTTTCCTGGTAAGGTTTTTAACGAGGCAACATCCCAAGCGTATTATGATGAGTGTTGTACTCTTTTCCTTCACTAGGTTTTTATCCCACATGGTTTTCCTAGAAAGGTTTTTAATGAGGCATCATCTCATGTACATTACAGGGCCATTGTATTGTTTTAGATAATGGACGTCCAATGGGGAGTGTTATAAATATATTGTATTGTGGATGCCCATTATACCCCTGACATCCTTATCCTATATAATACATGTATATGTACATATTATATTGATGGGAATAAGATTATAACCGCCCTTTTCTCTCTTCCTCTCTCTCCCCTTCTCCCTAATTTCATAACAATATTAAGACATTTACTTACAATTGTTAAAGCTTATCTACCATTGTAGTTTTATTTGTTTTGAACTATTTTGATATTTTGGACAACTTGTGACAGATATGTCGTTTTATGATGATTTTATGGATTTTGAATGGTTAATAATTTTGTATTGGTTATGGGTTATAGTTTTTGGTAGTTGAATATTTTTGGGTGTGATTCTTTATTTATTAGTCGGACAAAATGGTAAGCACTTGGAGATAGATGCTGGTGATGTGTGGTGTACTAAATTGCCACATTGGTTATATATGGAGGTGATTCGTCTTTTTGAAATATTTTTTAAAAATTAAAAAATTACATGTATTGCTACGGGCTTATGATGAGACCAAAGCAATTACGTCAGTCAATTGATTCGAATAATTCATAAGTTCGAAGCAACTGAAACTTTTAATGCTTCGAATAATTGATAGGCGCGAAGCAATTGCTAGTACGTTTTAATAGTTGTGACGATCAAATGCTTTGAAATATTGGTAGGTGCAATGCAATAGTAGTCTTAATTGCTTTGCACTTGCACGAAGCAATTGGATGCCTTCAATTGCTTCGAGTCTATTTGCTTCGCACTAAATACGAATCAATAACCCCTTTTAAGCTCGAAGCAATATCCACTTTTTGTACTAGTGTAAACAAGTTCATAAATATATTCAACATGGTTTCCACAATAGCACACATCCACAAACACACAGGTATGTACGTACCTTGTGTAAACAAAATGATAGGCCACTTTAACGATTCAAAAAGTCGCATACAGAGAATTCTCCGCCTAAAACAACCAATATAGATTCATATCAATTCACATTGAATTTTCAGCAACATTAGAGTGCTTCAAACCCTTCCTAAACATAATTTAAACATTCCCCAATATCAACACTTAGCTTCTAAACCTCCTAGCATAGTGATTAATACACTAATGATCTCCAATTATCATAAACTTCAATAAACATGCACTTTACAAATTTCCACCAATATAAGGTGATTTAAAACTACTCCAAAATATATTCAACGTACTTAAAATCATAAAAATCATAACTTTAATAATTCATAAACATCATACTATGATTTTCTAACTATTAAAACCTTAAAAATTCATGCTTTAATAATTTAAAACCCTTATTTAACAAAATTAATAAAACTGAAAAATTAAATAACTCATTATGCAAAATATGAAATCTGATTTCTATATTTACATAATTAAAACCATAAATTTAAAGGATGAAAACATTAATTAAATTATTAAAACAAAATAAAAGAATTAAATAGTTTTAGGGTTAAAGAAATAACCAAAAGAGGAAGAGTAAGGGCGCCGGCCGGAGGAGGGACGTCGGCGGCAGTGCTGGTGGTCGCGGGGCTGGGCGACGCGGCTGGTGCTGGTGGTAGCGGGTGGTCGCGGTTGCTGTGGAGTGTGGTAGCAAGCAAGGAATAGGAAGGGCGATTTATGGTTGGGCAGCGAAGCAGCGACGCAACGTGGAGGGAACGACGAAGGTGGTTGGTGGTCCTCGGTGGTGGTTGTGCGAAAACAGGATCCGCTATTAAGGGGAGAGGAGTGATAAAGGGAAAAGAGAAAGAAAGAACAAGAGAAGGAAGAGGAGAGATACCAGACGGTGGAGGAGGAGAACGCCGGTGGTCAGGTGGTCGACAGAGGTGGCGGCTGAAAGCAGTGGTGGTCCGGCGTGGATAGCTGGACGGCGGCGAAGGAGAGTCTTGAGTGTTCACGTGAATGTTGAAGCAGGGTTGAGGGTTTTGCTGTTTTGTTTTCACGTGAAATGAAGGAGAGAGTTTAGATTTTTTACGTGGAATTGAAATATGGGTAGGGAATTATGGGTTTACTTATTTTGGGCTTTGTCAACTTAGGCTAGGATTAGAATTGAGTTTGTTTGAATCCAAAACCGGTTAGGATTGTTTTTCAAATTCAATTGTGTTTTCGTAATCCAAATTCTTTTCAACATAGATATCTAAAATTATTTTAGATTGCATAAATCGTTAAAATATTTAAAATGTGATAAAATAAATATACATTAATTATATATTTATTTCTGAAATTCGTAAATTCTATTTAAATATAATTAACTATACGTTAAAACATATTAATAAAATTTATAAAATTACGGGGGATTACAATAGGTGCTAGGGTTAGGGTTATTGTCCCCGATTCATATGGTTTTCTATTCTCTCTAACATCCCATCATCAATAAAATATCAAGGGAGACCATATAGAATTGGAAGATCCAAAACCCACCACACATCAATCAAATGGAGAAAGGTACGCTTCCGCAATTATATCCTACCGATTAATCTGGTATGAAGTATTTAGTTTGCATTAATTCTAACACCCCCGCCCCATTGACATTATGGTCACCTAGATAAGATAAGATAAAATAAAATAAGATAAGATAATATTTCGTATGAGATAAAGATAATATAAGGTAAAGATTAGGACGATAAAATAAGATAAATTCATTACCAATAAGATAAAATAAGATAGTATAAGTAAAATTAAAGTGAAGAGTATGCACCCTTAATTTTTAGACCAATAGTAAGTTACTCTGTAGTTATGATAGACCTGGAGGTATATGACTTAGCATATGGTCTATATTTTACTACTTCTAAGTTCTAACTGCCAGTTGGGATGAGAATGGGCCAGTTACCCAAATTGCTACTAAATAACCAACAACGCTAAGTTTTCGAATCAGATATTTGATATCCGATATCTATTTGAAAATTTTAGACTTTACAACTTAATTATTATAATATATTAATATCATTATATTCATACGGAGTACGAATTAACAACATTTTTGTGTGTGAAGATACACTAGTTACCAATCACGTGGAGCTGGTCCACAATAATATTATTGTGGACCTAAACTTCTAAAGTCAACAATTACTTTAGCACTTCTTTTACACACATAGTAACTTTTATTGTTCGCATAATGATTACTAGTTTTATGTGCATGCGATGTATGTTTATAATTTAAAATGCATGTATAGTAATACTTAATTGATTGATTATTTTGCCCTTTTTATTAATACGTTTTTCTAGTTTTAATATCTTGTGATTTTGATAAACATCCTTTAAATTGATTTCCTAAATATTTTTGTTTATAATTTTTGATAAATAAAGGGTAGAATAGTCAATAACTATTTTGACGCCGCATTAGGCGTTCCCTTATATAATATATAGTGATAATAAATTAAACATCAATTTCTTAGATATAGTAACCATTTTTTGAATTAAATTAGCTTTAGGTGTTTAAATCGTGACTTACAATCACATTATTCAAGCACAACATGTACGAACGACACCAATTTGATTTTTTTTTTCATAATAATTCTAATAAACACTGCCAAACTAAATCAGAATGAATTTGTTGGCTTTTTTTTCAAGTATGTTCCACAATAAATTTGAAAATTATTAGGTGCACCGTGCACCCAAAGCCATTTTTTTGCCCATTGGTGGTCCCCATCACATTTTCTCCTTACATGTAAGCAGAAAATGTAAGAGGGTGCACCGTGCACCCGGGTGCATGTAATATGTTCTACAATAAATTTAGTGTGGACCACACCTATTTAAGAATTAGTGCATCCATATAATTTCGATTACTTTACTAAAAAATTAGTCAAATTATAAAGTGATTATCAAACAATTTAGGATTTTGAGTTTGAGGGGAAAAAAGGAAAAAAAATGTTTATCATATCATTATTGGGTATCCATTCATTTAAAATGATTTAAGTAATCGTACCTAATATCCGAAATTTATCTTATAACTAGACCTGTCAAAAATCGACCCGTCACGAAGGCCGATCCGAACCCGACCCGGAAATAATGGGTCATGAACAAGATTTTGTGACCCGTTACCCGATTTTATCCGAACCCGAGCAACCCGAAAAGTAATGGGTCAAAACCCGACCGAACCCGTTTTGGACCCGACCGATTGAAAATCATTGTATTTATACTAAAAAAATGAGATTATGAGAAAATTTAAGCATAATATACACGTTGTTTTTACTATTGTTGTGTGTAATATAATTTTAATTTGAATTATACGCCATTTTATGTTTGAATTTGACAAAGTATAAACTTGTGTAGGAAAATTTGTTAATTTTTGCTCATATTTTGTATATTTATCACCTAAATTAATGAAAATATAATGCACGTTTTAAAATCTCTCAACCCGTTGGGTCGATCCGAACCCGAAAGTTCTGGCCTTCTGGGTCTTGAACAAGCATTTGTAAACCCGAACCCGAAAGTGACCGACCCGATTCAACCCAAACCCGAAAATAATTTTTTACAACTCGATCCAACCGACCCGTTTGACAGGTCTACTTATAACCATATCGATTTAAATACCCGTTTTTTGATAGGATAGTTTTGTTCATCACAGACGATATTTTACTAGAATTTGGATATTAAAAATAAAAAAAAAATCCGAAATAAATGACAACTCCAAGGCCAAAAATTAAACTCATGTCTTATTCTCCTTTAAACCTTCATTTATTCCCCCACTTTTCCTCCTTTATTGCTCCCCCTTCCTCTTACTTTTTTAGCATATTTTTATTTTCTTTAATTTCCACTTTACCAGCTTTTGACCGTTGCATTCCTTTTTCCTATCACAACGTCTCTCTTTCTCTCTCTACTCTTTCACTTTCTCTCTCCTCCCTGTTTTGTGTTCACTTCACAGTTCCACCATTGCTGGTACTTCCCTCTACTTAATCACACTTCCTGATTTATTTTATTCATGTCTTAATTATATATATTTTTCATACTTCTTAATTAGCATGAATTAATGTTACAAATTTAGGGATTTTTTTTGTTAATTTACAATTTTATCCATTCTCAATCACAATTAACGCATTGTCTGAAATGGGTTTCTGATAATTTGCGTATTCACATTTTATTGTTTTTAATTTCCCTCTTTTTTGGATTTTTTTTTCTGTAATCTCAACTGGGTTTTCTGTATACTTAAAACCCTGTTCTGGGTTTGTACTGTTTCTAATTCCCAGAAATCTGAACTGGGTTTCTCTAATTATTTTATTTGTTACAATTCCATTTAATTCCCATTATTTTTCCCCAGAAAATCACATTAAATGAGCTTAATTTTTCGTTAATCACATTTAATTTTCATTTTTGTAGTTTCTAGTTTGATTAATTAAGCTTTGCTGATAGTTTTTCTTTTTGCTGATTTTTTCCCGTACGAATTCTAACAATTTGGGATTTCTATTATTATATCCCCCAAAAAAGTAGAAAGAGAGAGCTATTGTGATTTGTTATACTTTTTTCTTCTTCTGGGTTTTAGTGTTTTGATCAATTGAAGATGAGAATATCAGTTTTAGGTTTTCCAAATGACTTGAGAAGAAAGAAAAGCATCAACTCCAACAAATTTGCGTTTAATTTTATATGATGTTTGTTAATTTTTGGCTCTTTGAAGGTTTTGATTCTGGAATTGCCTCGAAATTAGGTGTTATTCTGTTATTTGTTCTAACTTTTACTTTACTTGCTCATTCAACAGCCTAGAGAGCCTTATGAATTGGGGTAGAGGCATACAAGAATTGTGTTATTCTGGTACCCATTCGGAATCCAGGATCAGTAGTCTGGTCGAAATCGTTGCAAGAGATATTAGTCAAAAAGGGAGGAATGGGATGTAATTCATCGAAATTGGACGATGAAGAGGCTGTCCAAATATGTAAAGATAGGAAGAAGTTTATCAAGCAAGCTCTTGAGCACAGAACTAAGTTTGCCTCGGGTCATATTGCATATATTCAGTCTTTGAAACGAGTTTCAGCTGCTCTTCGTGAGTATATAGAAGGCGATGAGCCTCGTGAGTTCTTTTTAGATCCGTTTATTACCCCTCCAGCGAAGAAATCGACCCCTAAGTTCATCACCATTTCTCCAAAGTGTTACTCAGCACCAGCTATTCAATCTGGGGAAAACTCAAATGTAAGGATCAACTATTATAGACCAAGTGGGACTGCATCAGTTTCTGTTGAGGAAAGACCTCAGTCTCCTGATACTTATCGCGTTCAATCTTATTCACCTATGCACCAATATGGGTTTGATGGTTTCTTCACAATGCAGTCCCCACAAAGGAATTCTTCTTATTTCCCACATTCTTACTCCCCGTATAATAATAGACCTGAGATACCCCCTCCTTCCCCTCAAAACAATTCTCAATGGGATTTCTTTTGGAATCCGTTTTCTTCATTGGATTATTATGGATATCCTGTGAGAAGTAGTCTCGAGCGATCGATAGCTGATGATGATATAGCTGGATTAAGGCAGGTTCGGGAAGAAGAAGGGATACCTGACTTAGAGGAGGATACCGAACCTGAGGAAATTGATGAAGGGAGACATAGAAGAGAAGAAATCCCTAAAGGCGATTCACATGTCGTGAGGGAGGAAGTAACTGTTGAAGATGTAAATGAGGATGAAGATGAAGATGATGACGATGATGATGAAACGGAAACTGAAGATGAACATCAACATCAACATCAACATCATCAACATCAACAACATGAAGCAAATGGGTTACAGGAACATGCTAATGACAGCATAGAACCATCACAAGTTCGGAATGCTGGACATATTGAAGTAAATCGTCACGAGACAAGGGTTACTGAAAGAGAAAAGAAGCAAGAAGAAGCACCAGGATTCACTGTTTATGTAAACAAAAGACCTACAAGCATGGATGAAGTTATCAAAGATCTAGAGTCTCAATTCACAATTGTTTGTAGTGCTGCCAATGAAGTTTCTTCATTGTTAGAGGCTAATCGGGCTCATTGCCTACCAGCACCCAGTGAAGTAACAGGTACATGATACAGCTTTTGATTCCTCCACCTTACCAGCATCGAACTCATACATGAATTCTTAGTGTAGGACTACATTAAACTGCTGTATTTGATGTTACTTATCAAAAGGACTTACCTGTTGCATCTGAAAGTTTAACATAGATTACATTCTTCGTGTGCATAGTTTGACTGCATGTAGTCGTGTGTACTCAACTCTAGTTTATGTTTTAGGTGAACACCAAATGCTATATGAAATGTGATTGTTGTAGTCTAAAATGCTAAGTTCTTGTTTGCAGCTATTAAAATGTTGAATCCAGCAGCATTGTTTCGATCAGCCTCAGCACGCTCCTCATCATCGAGATTTTTGGTCGAAGGTTCAAGAGATGATGGATCTGAAAGTAGCAGCAGCCTATCAGATGAATCATGTATGTTTACTGGCAGCCATCATTCAACACTTGACAGATTATATGCATGGGAGAAGAGATTGTACGAGGAAGTCAGGGTATGCGTTATTATATGATTGGTTTCAAACGGATTTCTACATCATACATCTCATATATATATATATATATAACTCCTTTTCTTTTGACAGTCCGGAGAACGTGTCCGGTTGGCATACGAGAAGAAGTGTACACAATTGAATAATCAAGCAGCAAAAGGAGATGAACCTTCAACGCTGGAAAAAACTAGGACAGCTCTTCGAGACTTGCATACCCAAATAAAGGTTTCGATACACTCAATTGAAGCTATTTCAAAGAGGATTGAAACTCTTAGGGATGAAGAATTGCAGCCTCAACTTTTGGAATTGGTACAGGGGTATGTTACATTGTTATATCACTTTTTATTTTCCTTTTTCTTGTCGAATTCTAAACCAGATGTTTTCTTTGCCCAAAATTTGAGTAAAACAGGAAACATGTTATTCGTACTGGTCATAAACCAGATGTTGCACTTGCATCGTTTGATTGTTGTTTAAGAATTATCCTCCGCCTCTAAGCTAGTCGCAACAAATGATCATTGTCTCCATTTTAGGAGCTCGTTTTAATTTAAAAACTATGCATTAATTGCAGGTTAGCCAGAATGTGGAAAGTGATGGCAGAGAGTCACCAAATGCAAAAGCATACTTTGGATGAAGCTAAACTTCTTTTAGCTGGAACACCTTCAAAGCTTAACAGATCAAGACGGCATAATCCTACACTTTCCCCTGTAGACCTACAACGACTTGCTCGGTGTGCCCACAATCTAGAGTCCGAGTTAAGGAACTGGAGAGCTAGTTTTGCATCATGGATCTCTTCTCAGCGATCATACATACATGCATTGTGTGGCTGGCTCCTAAGATGCATGAGGCGTGAACCTAACGTGTCAGATTTACCTTTCTCCCCACGTCGTTCTGCTGGGGTCCATCCGATCTTTGGAATATGCATCCAATGGACAAGACTTTTAGATGCAATATGTGAGACCGCGGTACTTGATGGGCTGGATTTCTTCTCTGCCGGAATGGGCTCAATCTATGCCCAAAGCCAAAGCCATGCCCAAGTCCAAACCCAAAGTAGTGGTGGGTCTAGGAGATTTGAGGACTCTAATGGAAACATGGAAGTGGTGGAAATAGGGAAAGTTGAAGAAGTTATGACACCAGAGAAATTGGCAGAAGTTGCAGTAAAAGTGTTGTGTGCAGGAATGTCAGTGGCTATGAGCTCACTAGCAGAATTTGCTGTTAGTTCAGCTGATGGATATGCTGAACTGGTAAAGCAATGGGAAAATGTTAAGTGGCCACCTCCTCATCCCAATGCTTAAGCTCTTTTCTTCTTTTAACCATTTCTTCTCTTAGGTAGGTTTTCAATATAAATTGGATGTCAATGTAATTACTTAAAATTATTATAGCTTGGTCATGTAAAGATCTAAGCCGGGCTTATGTCGTAGTAGTTAGTTAGGTTAACATCAGTAGGAAGAAAGGCGAAATGTGGTTAGCTCTCTTGTTTGTTTTACTCTTGTATCACAAGAGCGAAATCAAATGATACTCCCAAAATTGTGTTTGGATTTGGGAAAATTTTGGTATGAAAAGTTATTTGTTGTAGAAATTCTTTTCTTCAAGATGGAACTTTTGAACTTCTGATAGTTACCATTTGGGAAAACTTCGACTGCAGAAGCTCTAAAATTTCAGGAAACAATTAAACTTGAAATATTCTTACATGTAACTATATTGTGTTCTACTCCAGTTGATTAAGTAGTGTATGTAGTATTTTTTATGAAGTCCAACGTTTCGGAATCAGAAATATTTAATGCCCATCAACTTATTGAGAGCATGAAACTCGTTCAATTAGACTTGATAAAATTGACATGTGCCGAATTATCGGTAAGTCTGCTATAAAAGAAGCAAGCCTAAGATCTACAAGACAAATAGAACTCGAATATGTCTTGACATGGAATCATTCTTGCGTATACCTGATCCACAATAATATTAGTGTAGTCCCACAATCAATAGTTTTCTCTAACACCTTTTTTACACTCACAATGACCTTTATTGTTAATATAGTAACTATAATAAATTAAACACCAAAATTCTTAAACATAGTAACCATTTTTTGAAACATAGTAACCTTATGTTTTTAAAAGCGAATTGTGACTTAAAATCACATTATTCAAGCACAACATGTATCAAAGACACTAATTTGATATTTTTTTTCATAATAATCCTAATAAAATGCAAAAAGATATAGGAACAAGTTGTTGGCTTTACTTTTAGGCATGGTCCACAATAAATTTAGTGTGAACCAAATCCATTTAAGAATTAGTATTTGATGTGACTTTACGTATAAGTAACCCGTCAACTTGAAGATGACCACAATGCAATTGTATTGACCCAAAGTCCAAACCCGTTTGACATCTCGAATATGGTTGCACTAATATTAGATAAATAGCTAATAAATAACATAATCTTCCCGGACTCACTTGTAAGGTTCGTTCAACATTAGTAAGGACGGAGACATATTTATACTTCGTATAACTTTTATTTTACTGATAAACAGTCACGCAGGGAGTAACTGAACTGATAGCATCTCTTAGACAATTTCATACAGATTTCCAAAAGGCTTTTTTAAATCAAAATGCAAAACAATTGATAAATGGAAAGTGCACGGATGTGAAACTGTGATCCTGCTACTTTGGGTAAGGGAAATAACTGTCTTTACATGCTAATGAATGTCAAACAGAAATGGAAAACTAAATATTAGAAACTTACACAGTTACAGGCATTCGAAAATCAACAAAATAACCTTCAAATCCTTCAATCAGTAAATGCTACTTTTACTTGGGAAAGCAGTACATGTCTACAGTTGTACTCAATTTGGAATCCGATGCATATCTTCGAAGTTCCGAAACACGAAACCAGAATTAAAACACCATTATGCAGAGTTACAGAAGATCTGAAACGTAAAACCTTGTTTCACTTCATCCTCTCAAATTGTCAATGATTAAATTCAATAACACAGGCCTGCACGAACTCGAAGAGTATAAATTTGTTCTGGACATGAGTTGGCTAAAAAAGACCTGTTTATAACAAATGAGTCGATTCTTGCAAAAAAAAATACGGGGACAAATCCCCTTCAACTGTGAACAAAAACTCCTGAATTTTCCATGCAGAAAAAGGAGACAGGTTGGGGGTTATTCTAAGTACAGAAATGATGGCAACGTAACTGAGGCCTTGTCTACGGTGAACTTATTCCAAGTACTCTATACCATCATCGTCTTCATATTCCGCTTCACCCTTATCAGAGCCGCCAAAAAGTGACAAGAACACAAGAACCGAAACCAGCTGAGCTGCTAGGAAGTATTTAGCCCTTCGTTTGAACTTCTTCTCTTCCTCTGACCTTTCTTTCTTTGGTTTACTTTTGGGCTTTGAACCTAGAAATTATTCCAACAAAAATCAATACAAAAAGACAGAAATAACTTTTGGCAACGTCATTCATGGAGTAAAAAAAAACAGTTGGCTCATTCGTTAATACCCCCCCACCACCACCACCACAAACCACAAACCAAAAATGTGAAATCGGTACATCGTACAGTGGTAAACTTTTATAATTGTTTGATCAGTTTCCATACTCGTTCCATGCACCAAAATACAACTAGATTACGGTCTGAAATGAACTAAAATAATGGAAGAGAAGGAGATGCAATAATCACAAGGTTTACTGAGATGACTTTCTTGAGCAAAAGAGAAAAATTGGAAACATAACACTCGTAACATGGTACACCAAATATCAGACCAAAAAATTTCCTTATCCATGTGGCTGTATACACGCATCATTACTGCCTCAGAATTCCAATGTTAAAAATAAAATCTTCCTCCATTTAAATTTTGTCTTTCCTCCTCTCTTTTAGGATCTTTTCTTTTCTTATTCTCATTTTGTAGAGGCCAATATGAAAACTTCAAAACAGACAGAGAATCCAGTGACAAATATAGTATGAATCTACTGACATGATTCATTCGAAAATGGTTCATTCCACACACGGGTGCCTGTGATCATCCACAATCTTGTATTGGATGGTCAGAATTCCATCATTTCTTGTACTTCAGCTAACTTCAACGGTGTTAAAAATTAAGATTCATCAAAAGATCTCTGACTTCTTTAGTGATTCGTTATATAACTATTACGACAAATTATCATTATCAAGTTTCCTGACTTTGAGAACAGCAAGTCTGTACATAGCTGACAGCTCAATGTTTAAATCCAAAGATCACCAGTTTTCAAGACAATCAAGAACTAACACCTACTTCACCTTCGTCTAAGACATATTTGAGATGAACAATGCTCACATATTCACATGTCTAATTGCCTATAGACTATAGAAAGCAAATAATGATAGATTTTCAGATCTTTCCCTTGTCATCTTGCCTAAACTCCTCCGACAAGCATGCAACCAATGAAAATGAACATGCTTACAACTTAAGAATGTAAATAATGCCTCGTTCCAGATAAAGAACAAGAGAATGTCATTCCATTTAATCATTTATTAGACACCACATGCAAAATTTTCTATGAGAAAGTGTATCTTACTCCAGTTTGAAAAGCCCCCTTGCTTACTTGTCGAAGACGAAGAGTTTCCTTCAGATGCCGAAACTCTTGACCACGCTGGAACTGCTGATTGAGGTGCAGTGTCTATGAACTCAGTACTGAGCTTTTCAGTATATTTCACCAGATTACTGAAATTCAAAAGCTTGCTCTTCAAAACTGATGCTTCCTATGAGTATTAAATAAAATATTAAAGTTACAAATCAACTCAGAATTTATTTACAAAAAGGAAATACAAAAGCAAGGACTGAAAACAGAAACCACTCAAAATAAACAGAATTACATCAATGGTAAATGCCATAAATTTCAAAGAACACTCAATGATCACGATATACACAAGTGCATAACTAAGAATTTGACTATAATGAAGCGCACCAAAAAGTAAATTCAACAAGGGAACGATATATGATTTTTTCATCGTGATTGTCTTTCTGAGCCTAATGCCCCAATTTCTTCTTCTGTCTTCAGATAGCAGAGGTTGAATATGAAATTATAATATGCAATGTACTATGCCTTACAACTAGTAAGATACTCGATATTGTAACAACTATGCTCTTAGGTGTTTGGTCACAACTCACAATTTTGTGACACATCCATGTATTAGAAACCTGAGCAATTCCACATATACTGAAATAGTCAGAGAAGTTGTGGTCAAGTTCATTTAGCTAATTCGCAAGATACCCATAGCTTTTTAGTATAATCTTACATAGTGGAAAGCATGACTAAATTAAAGGCAGCACTATAACTCTATAAGTGTCTTCATTCATATTTGAAATCAGAAATGAAAACCAATTAAGATTTTAAAAGAAAGACAACAACTCCGGAACTTGAGTTTCTTGCTCGATATACTTTGACAACTGGCCCTATTTGATGAACATAACATAAGCATACAGTGACAGTGACAGTGTTGTGGAAAACTCACATAGCAGAAAATCCATAACATTGTAAACTTACTCTTTCTTGAACACCCAGTTAGGCTAACTTAGCCAAGATATTTCGGTAGACTAAAACAGGAGAAAGTTAATATTCGGCAAAGAATTCAAACGGCTTTTCAGGAGCATAAGCCAATCCAGGCTTTAAAAAAAGCAAGATACATAACAAGCTACATATCCATTTGAAACCACATAAAACTCAGACATTGTTTGCACACATCATTTACCTTGTAGATAAAAAGAATGGGAAACTATCAAGTCTGTTACATTTGGCATTTAGATAGGAAAAAAGATAGGAATACTGAGATTACTCACTGAAACCAATAATCGTCTTATTACTTACAGGTAAGGCCTGAAGGGAAATCAGCGCGTGACCAAGGAATAAGGCATCCAAACTACTGGGCCTACAATAAAAAGGAAAAACATATCCAAGCTGAATCAGTATTAACATTCATATTGCGTTCTGCATTTTAATAAAAAATCTAATGTCAAAATTGCAGAGGAACCTCTCTCCAAAGAGAAAAGAGTCCTCCCCTAACTGAGTTGAAAGAGCTCCATATGCTATGTTTGCCCTCCTATAGATCTGTAGAAAAAAAGAGAGATGAAAGAGAGTACAGATCAGGACAAGGTGAGCTAAGGAGCAGGAAAACTTTGAAGCTTCATGGAAGGGGTAAAAGGGGATATTGGACCAGTCAATATTCACGACAGTGCTTGGTGAAAAGGGCAAAAAAAAAAAAAAGTTCCGAAAACTGCATGCAATTAGAAAATGGAACATAAAACTAATAAACAAGCAAGGAAAGAGATACGATAACAGATCAAATCAGATCAAAAGGTTGCCCATTTGCAATTAGAATAACAACAAGAACAAAGTTTCACCTCAGTCTCTATCCTTTCAGCATTTTCATTGGTGATCCCAAGATGGCTCTTGACAGCATGATTTTTCTTGAAGTAAAGAATAGTTCCAATGGGCCATGGAAGATCAGAGAAGTAGATCTTCTGTACAGAAGTTTTTTCTGAAGCTATCCATAGCTCATATACAAGAGCATCCACAAGCCAGCTTCCTATCATCGCCTTCATTGATATCCATTCTGGGATAGTGTCAAAATCCGAGTCCAAATCAACAATCCCATCTTTTCGTAAGCAATTGATGACCCCGCCATTCTCATTGTTGTAGGCCACATAAGAACCGGACTCAACATATGGAATTTGATCTGGAAAGAGAAGAACATAAGCTCGTGTTATATGATTATAATATTTGAGGCATTTGAGGAAGGAGGGCTCGGCAACATTCTCTACAGGTATAACTTTCTACAAATATGATTTAACTGAAGAAAGAGTAAGCCAGAGCATCACAAAAGACATTCCACAGGTACTTATGACTGAATTTCTGATTATCTAATTCACATGAACAGGATGAACTGGACAAGTGGACATATCCAGCCAGGGTAATTATATTGCACCAACGACATGACAACTAGCTATAATGTAGAAACAAATACATATATCTTTTAAAAATTATTCGTAGGAACAATTTTATAAATGGCACCTAAGTCAATCTTGTCTAGTTTAATCCCCCAGCGGGTCAGTTCAAAAATAGGTCAATACAGTTTATACACCTAGCAATTGCATACTATCCCAACTGCTTGTTCTTTTCAAAAGAAAGGGAAAATAACTACTGCAATCTTATAACTGCTGCTACATTTTTAACTAATACAGTAATACCATGTCATTAGTCAACTCATTACCACTTCCTTCACCCGATACGTTTGCTTATTCTAACTTTTTGGGTTACATGTTATATTCATATCATGAACTTATATTTTCCCTTTTGTATCCTTCAAAGTTGTGGGCACCAATTAATTTTTCCATAATCCATGTAGGGAGAGATAACTCATGATTATGCTTCCAAAACCAATCAATTTAAGGATAAAACTCACAAAAGCAATTTGTTTTGCTTTAGCCAATTTTTTTTAATATGTTTGTCAGCCTATGCAAAGATATCTGTCAGATACAGTATAGCTTTTAACTTTTTCAGGCTTCACTCAATCGCTTTCCTTTGAAAATAAAAAACTTAAAGCTTTTGATAACTCTTCTTCGAAGATTTCCCTTTTGTTTTGGAGACAACAAATTGCAGGGTTTTAAGAACTACCTTTTCCATTAAATTATACGAAGTACTACTTAAAGGTAAGCTACATACACCCAACATCTAAAGCACCCTACCTCATTGAGATACATACTCAAATGATGTTATTACTGATGCTGGTTATGTTATTTGTTTTTGTTAGAGTTATGGTACTTCCTCCGTTTTTTAATACTCGCAACGTTTGTTAGTTTCACGCATGCCAATGCACAACTTTGATCATTTATATCTTAAATTCTCTTTATGCAAAAATTATAAAAAGTTGATATTTTGAAAATACACATTGAGACGAATCTAACAAGATCCCACATGACTATGTTTTATCTTATATAAAAAACACTACGAATAGTCAAAGTAGATTATATGAATAGTGGCAAAAGTCCAAACGTTGCGAGTATTAAAAAACGGAGGAAGTATATATAGGGTTCTAGTATGTTTAGGAAACTAGAGTTGTGTTAGTTTAGGAATCTAATAGTCTTAAACCTATTATAGTTATGTTATGATTTCTTATATAAACCAATGATATAAACCAATGATGTAACCAAGTTATCATTAAAGGTTAAGTTATAATATCGTTCATTAATATTATACTCCCTCTAGTTTAACATGGTATTGGAGCTATCCATAATTTTGGATTGATCTCACGCTTCCACAAAAAGAGTTTCCAGTCAGTGGGTATGAGTTAAAACTCGACGACCGGATTTGTTAATCCTCTCCAAAGTTGAGTTTCTTTTTTTGTGTGTGTTCATTAATAGGGTGTATTCCTATTTCCTAGGCATGATCTAGGTGGTGTTTTGTTTCCTTGGCGCAACTGACGTGATATTTGGTGTGTTAGTTGGGCTTTGTTCTTGCTCACTAATTGTTCTTGCAAGTTTTTGTCCCGCTTCTTAATTGGGGCAAGTTTGCAATTTGCATTGAGCCATGTATGCTCGGATATTTAATCAGGTATGGTAAGGTAGTCGCTAGTGCAATTTCTTTGTGGATGTGATATGTGGTTGCCAATAATGTGGTCGTTCATGGGGTTAAATAAAAAAAAGTGAGTTCTTTGCTTATTGGTGTGTTTTTATGCTTTGTTGTTGCGGGTGTGGTGGCTCTCTTGCTGCGATTTGCCCCATTTGTGGTCTTTCACGTGGCCGGTTCTAGTTCTTGGAATACTCTTCGTTGGGCATTGCTTCCGGAGCTACAAGGTTAGATCAGTTGGTTTTAGTGCGCGGGCAGAAGAGTACCAGCAATCGCGTGTTGTTAGTGCCCAGGAGTGTACCTGCGCTAGTGTGACTAATCGTTGTTGTGGTGCAAGACAGGCAACCAAGGAGTGTACCTAGTTGTTCTTGTTTGTCTGCTACTTTCTAGGTTTGGTTGGTCCATTTTGTTTGATTAATACGGCCGGTGCAATTTGCTTTGGTTTGTCTATGCAATTTGTTGATCCAAATTATTTGAGTTGTTTGCGCTACAGTGTGGTAGTGTTTGTTGGTAGAATCAAGGTGTCCCTGCTTGTCTCTACCTTGACGGTATGTTTGGTGCACCGTCATCGTTCTCCTTTTGGGTCTTTGATTGGCGAGTTCATTTAAGTGAGTTTTGTTGTTGTGTGGCAGCTTATTTGGCGGGTAAAAGGTGTTTCCTCCATCATAGTGGTAGCAGGTTGCTACCTTTTGTGATTTATTGGATCGAGTGCGACCAAGACGTGATCTTGCTGATCATGATCCACTCTATGGTGTTATCTCATGAAGCTGGTGCACTATGAGTCTATATTCGTGAATTGGGTTGTTGATAGATGAGCTGATTGATAGTTTCAGTCGTCATGATTTTACACTCCGATTGTATCGTTCGTGTGTTACACTGCTACTGCCGTTTACGATTGCGGGGGGAGTGTTAGAGTTATGGTATATCTAAGGTTCTAGTATGTTTAGCAAACAAGAGTTGTGTTAGTTTAGGAATCTAATAGAGTCTTAAAACTATTATAGTTATGTTATGATTTCCTATATAAACCAATGATGTAATCAAGTTATGATTAGGCTGTTAAGTTATAATATCGTTCATTAATATTATATTCCCTCTATTAAACAATTTTCACGTAAATTGTAACAAATCTTGTGAAGGATCTGTTCTCATTAAGAAAATGCTATGGGAGTAAGATCCTCTAAACTAGTGATACTTAAGCTTGCCAAACGGAAAAACTCATTACAAATATCCAAATTGTACAATCTACATAAAGGACCATACTGAAGTCATTACCGCAAAGTCAGATGAGTTAAGGAAGAGATTGGCAGTTTTATGATGTGCAAGTCTGTGGGGTAGAGATTGAAGAAGGGTGAGAAAATAGGGAAAGGAAATGAGAGGCAGCTAGTTGGACGGAAGTCATAGAACGGTTGTGCAGCGGATGAATATGCAGATTCAACTTCTAGCTCCATGTTAGCGTAAGTTACTGAAATCTGATCTACTCATATAATTAAGAAGTAATGCATCAAAAAACTTGGTCTAGTGCAGCACTGCAGCTGTAGTCTTTCTTTCACCGATGTTAAGTTTGAAACAGGTTTAGCCTATTTCTCTGCATTACAGAAAGTAGTCATGCGAGATTCATTTGTAGTACAGTCTACATTTGAAATGGAAACTATGCCACCACTGTGGAACTGCCTAATGCCTAACAAGAAAACATTTTTCGCTAGGTTCTGATTCAAGGCGGATAGCAGGGGTAAGGTTGCATACACCTTTAGTTTTAAAAAGCGCGCTTTTTTGCGCTTAAAGCTCGAAAGCTCAGAAGCTCACAGCAAAACGCTTCTGCTAGCCGAAGCCTGGCGACATACAAGAAGCGCGCGCTTCCTAACGCTTTTGCGCTTCCTATAAGCCTGGGCACATCAGACCCTTCTTTTTTATAAAAGATAAAGCCACGTGACTCTAATCTTCTTTTTTAAAGGATCATGTGATTTTTTTTTTTTAAAGAAAATATTTGGGAAGTTTTTGAAAACCCTAGTGCAATTTTCTCCCGTAGCCGGATTCCTCTAGCCTTCTCGCCGGATTTCTCCCGTCGAATTCTAAATTTTTCTTTCATCGTTTTGATTTCTCTTTTTTTTCATCTTTTCTTCCCATATTTTCTCCATATTTTCTAAAATTTTGAAATTTTAAGATTTCTTTCCGGGTGCGCTTCGCCTACGAAAAGCGTGCGCTTTCGCTTTCCGCTTAAGCTCCAGGGCCCTTCTGCGCTTCAGTGCGCTTCGCGCTTTTTAAAACTAAGCGTACACCGGACCCCCCTTCCCCGCTTCTTGCGGGAGCCTCTTTGAGGCAATGGGGTAATGATAATGATATTCCGATTCAAGGCGGATGGCAGTAGTGCTGAACTAATGAATAGCAATGCAATAAAAAATGTGTCACCCAACCCAAAATATATTAGCTAGTAAATAAAGTCCCACTCTCACAGGTGGCCTTTGATTTCAATTGGCGGGGGTTGATTAAAAAGCCAGCCCACCTAGAAGTAAAAAATAAGAGAAGGTAGAAAAGTAGCTAATTTGCCTCAAGAACATCGAGGGGAGGTAGGATTTTTCCTTGATGAACTGAAGGAGGTCTAAGCATTTTGTGAAGGTGGGAGGGGTGAGATCCCAGGTACAGTATAAAATACTTACCTTAGTATATACATCTTGAAGTACAACACATATAGGTTCAAAATAGATGGAATAAAGAGAAAGCTTGTTAATATACTCCAAAACAATTTTGACATTTGGATGACGATGAACTAATCAAAATAGTTAGTTAAATGTCCATATATTTGTATTATTGTGCAGTAAGATGCTCATTTCGTCACCGAATGTTGGATCATGGGTCAACGGGAAGCCACTTTGTTATCCTATTGGTGAAGTTGGTGCATATCCGACCCCCTATCCTGCTGGTTGCATGAGCCTCTTTAGAGAACCTGGAAGAGTTTTACCGTTGATATTTTTAATCAGCTCATAATGTGAAGAAAATAAACATGTATAAAACTATTTTGTTCCTCGAGTCGCCTTGATGCTATTGCTCGACAAAGCCTAGTAATCCTCGGAATTTTTTTGGGATGGATTACTCTTGAAATTTAAGAATAGGTGATGCCGAGACATACTTTTTCATTGATACCAGATAAACCTGTTTTCTTCGTATCAAAAAACACAATGAAGCAACCAAGGTTCTTTTTAGTGATCACTAACTTCAAAGTGTAAGGAAACTTCTTCTTGATTGTTCCATCATCAAATCTAGTCCATACTTCCAGGCACATCAATGATTTTTCCTCTACAATGTTAGCCATTAAATTTTCTATATATCGCCCTAGATTGTACACAGATAACCCCAACTACCTCAACATTGATTAATCATCATCTAAGCAAAAATCTTAACCAAGATATCAATACTGCTACATATAAGGGTCTCCAGAATTTCAATTTCGCCATCAGAAAACACTATTACCTCAAATTCAGCTGCAATGAAATACAGTTGCTGAACCAATAACCCATCATTGCATTCTTCAAGGGTCTACCCAAATTCTTACACTAAAATTAACCAAACTAGACCACTCCCAAAATTAAGCAAAGGGAAATGCATAAACAGAACATTACAACAAAATAACTTAGTGACAAAAAAAAAACAAAAAAAATATTATTCAGTGAGAACTTAATCAAATTTCAACAAATTAACAAAACAGAAAAATTAAGACAGACAAAAAAATTAGGGAATTCAAAGTTGAGAGCAATACCTGAATCCGGAAAGGTGGAATGGAAGTATAAATTAAAAGGAAGACGAGCGAATTTGAGATAAAAATAAACTGGCAAGCAATTGGGGCAACCAGTAGGAAGCCCAAAACAAGGCTTTGTTGTAACAAGAGTCAATTTTTCTTGTCTTGATTCTTCCATTGATATAATGAGCTCGCTTCAGAAACAAATTCTTGAGGATTTAATTGGATTCTGAAGGAAATGGGAAATTGATTGATTTGGTTCGTCGTGCAAGAAAGAGGCTTGGGTGAATCCAGGGTTTCTCGGTGGGTTTAGACTTCAGATTCTTTGGTTCTTCGATTTCTTTCTTCCTTTTTTTTCTTTTTTTTCTTTTTTTTCTCTATAGTATATATACTAATATATTAAGAGCAACTCCAATGGTTGGAAAATGGACCTGCTCACGAAAAAAAAAAATATATGAGCAGGTAGCCCACCATTGTTGCAATAATGACATCAGCAGCTACTAAAACATTGTAGCTATTTTGGGCAGGTAGCTCAAAAAATAAAAGGGGAAAAATATGAAATAAATATTATAGGGAGCTATAAGGGAGCCCACCAATGTGAAAGTTTGTAGCTTAAAATAATTGTGGCTAGAAATATGATGTGGCAAACTTAGCTACATCACCTTGTAGCCCATCATTGGAGTTGCTCTAAATGGCGTTTTTAAGAAAGTATACGTGTCACGTAGACCTCTCCTTATTACGCCATGTCACCACTATTTAGCATCATGATATGTCATTACAATAAAAAAACATGTAACAAGGATCGAACACCAAACCTCTTTGTTAAAAGTTACATTTCCTACCATCTTAACCAACTACAACTTATGTAATACCTCTCCATATAAGCATATACTCCGTATATCATTTTTAAAATAAAAAATTAAAAGTAAATGCATAAATAAGGCCATGTTTACTTAATTTATAAATGTACAATTATTACATTGAAGAAAATGATCCGACTTTATTTTGATTTTCGTAAGTGGGGTTTCAGATCGGGGAGGTTGTTGATCGACCACTAATCTTATGTCATCACCGTAATTCGATGAGAACATCATCTATAGGTAGTACGTGCACATATTTTAAAACAAATAAACTCGAATAAAAGTCAAAACCCGGGGCAGCGCCCGGACCGCACACTAGTTTTTTATGTAAACGGGTCATATTCGTGTCAGTTTTGGTTCAACCATTGAAAAAAACAACATAATTGAATAACTTTGTAAAGAAAAATTGCAAGAGTTTTGATTTGAAGCAATGCAAACTTTCTTTACCAGAATTGTTGTGTGTTCGAGTGTTTCTATTTTTTGTGTATGAGGTTCTGAATACGACATAATGCCCTCATCCCTCTTTATATACAACTGCTCCATTACAACCCTAAATACAAGTGTGCAAGTTGACAAATTACAGCTAACAATATCGGAAATGTGGGTAGAAGGTCGAAAATGTGGTTGGATATAGTGTTTGAGAAGCGGAGTGAGTAGGAAAGAAGGATGAAGGTAGCAATCATTGATAACAATGGAGGTTGAGTTGATTTTTGAGAGAGAAAATAGTGGATACTTTGGGGAAGTTGGGAAATGAGAGAAGAGTGAAAGGACCAAAGTCCATTTCATTTCGTCAAAGAACCCGTGCAAAGTTTGCACGAACCGTGCAGGGTTGTGTGCCCCCGTCCGGGCAGTAGCTTCTCAAACACGACCTATGCAGATCTGTTCTCCATTTTTCTTCTCCGTCCCTCGAACTTCTTGCACGACCCATGCAACTCTGTTTTGCGCTTTTTCCTCCCTTTTCTAACACACATACTTAACAAACAATCAACCATAAAATACAAACTACGAAAGCAATAAAAAGCATGGGTTGCCTCCCATGAAGCCCTTCTTTAGGTCACTAGTTTGACCTAACTCATTCCCCTTCCTTAGTTGGGGTTAGCTTTCGGAGATTACTCCCTCCTCAAGTCTTGTGCCTCTTCCTCGAGCACTCTTCACGTCGGTGCCTTTTGCATCCACTATCTCTTCTGGGACTTTCCTTTTGATTTTTCTTATCATGGGGTGTTAGGTTATGATACATATGACAATTCATAAATCATGCGGAAAAACCATAAAGCCAGGAAAACATATTATTTACACATAATCATTTAGCATAGTTTATATGCATACACTTTGTTGCGTGCCTTCCCTAGCTGCGCCCGAACCGAACAAGAACAAGTCTTTAGGACTCCAAGTGTCGTCCCTCCGTAGATAGTCCACAGCACGTCCGGATCCGCCTTAAGCTTGACCAACTAGGATCGCCCTTAAGGTACTTAGAATTTTCGGTTAGTATAGGCAATTGTATGACTGAATTCTTGCTCTCAAAAATCACTTTGAATACTTGAATACTCTATATAAATTAATGACCCTAGGCCTTTATTTATAGAGGTATGGAAAGGGAATCGTAATCCTATTAGGATACGAATTAATTAAACTAGAATCCTAATAGAATTCTTATTTAATTACTTCATCCTTTTAGGTTTAGGAATTTAATCATTAGTCGAAGCCTGATGGCTTTAGGATTCGTATAGCACACCAACACACACACGCACGCACAGCAGCCCACGAGGGGCGCCATGCGCGCACGCGCAGCCCGCGAGCTCGCAGCCCATTGCTGCGAGGCCCACACGCTGCCGCAGCGTTGGCGCGCGCTGGGCCTGCCTTGCGGTGGGCCTGGCGCAGCCTTGGCTGGTGCGTTGTGGCGCGCTGGCTTGCTGGGAGATGGCCCGGCTTCGTGCTGGGCCTTCGTCTGGCAGGCCTCGTCCGATGCTAATTCGTACGATACGCTTCCGATTAATTTCCCGATTCCGGAATTTATTTCCGATATGAACAATATTTAATATTTACGATTCCGGAATTAATTTCCGTTTCGAACAAATATTTAATATTTCCGTTTCCGGAATTATTTTCCGATTCCGATAATATTTTCGATTCTGACAATATTTCCGTTTCCGGCAATATTTCCGATTCCGGCAATATTTCCATTTCCGATAATATTTTCCGATAAGTACCATGTTTCCGTTTCCGGCAACATCTACGACTTGGATAATGTTTATATTTCCGATACGATCCATATTTCCGTTTCCGGCAATATCATCGTTTCTGGAGCATTCATTTCTTGCCTGTGACGATCTCAGCTCCCACTGAAACCAAGATCCGTCGATTCCGAATATCCATAGATGGAATATTTAATGTCATTAAATACTTGATCCGTTTACGTACTATTTGTGTGACCCTACGGGTTCAGTCAAGAGTAAGCTGTGGATTAATATCATTAATTCCACTTGAACTGAAGCGGCCTCTAGCTAGGCATTCAGCTCACTTGATCTCACTGAATTATTAACTTGTTAATTAATACTGAACCGCATTTATTAGACTTAACATAGAATGCATACTTGTACCAAGGGCATTATTTCCTTCAGTCTCCCACTTGTCCTTAGGGACAAGTGTGCATTTCCTAATTCCTTTGTCACTCGATGCTTGCTCTTGAACATAAGGTAAGAGTTGTCATCCTTATTATGTCCAGAGGTGTTCCTCGGTTTCAGAGTTCAACTGATCAAATAAATAGATAATCATAGCCTATGATTCATCCGAGCACGGCCATGCATTTCACAGTTTCTAGCTCTCCGAGTGGCCTTGTACAACTTTTAAGCATCTCTTCCCGATTTATGGGAGGACAATCCCAATCTTGCGATCTTGAGATTAGACTTCGTTTGATAGGTGATTACCTGAGCGTTGCCTTTATAGCCTCCTTTTACGGTGCGACGGTTGGTCAACGTCAAAGCAACCAGTTCTCAAACAAGTAATCTCAAATCACTCAGGTATTGAGGATTTAGTGTCTAATAATTTTAATGAAATTTACTTATGACAGATTTTCATCTCTTACAGTAAAGTTTCATACGTCTTGTCCGATACTAGTCTTCCCAAAGTAAGTATCTATGCAAATGATTATGACATTGCCATGTCCACATAGTTCAAGAAACAGAACTACTAGTCATCTTGCATTCTAATCGTCTAACGTTTTCTATGCGTCCAATTTTATAGAAAACTCCGACTAGGGACCATTTTCAACCTTTGACATTCAAGTTCACTTGATAGACATTTCTTAGTCACAGGACTGGTCCTGACAGTCTATCTTGAATATATCGTCAAATTCAAGGGACTTATCATTTAATAAACCACAAATTAAATGGAAAAATGAATTGTTTTCATTTATTGTGAATGATTAACCAATAATGTTTTACAAAGATTTAAACTCTAAAACTTTAAAACATTAAAAGGGATATCAAAGCCATTCTCCAATATGCTTGATTCCCATAGCTGCAGTGTGCGAGTTGTGCTTCGCCTGCGGCAGAGGTTTAGTCAATGGATCTGATATGTTGTCATCAGTTCCAATCTTGTTTATCTCGACTTCTTTTCTTTCAACGAACTCTCGTAGAAGGTGAAATCTACGAAGTACATGCTTGACTCTCTGGTGGTGTCTAGGCTCCTTTGCCTGTGCAATAGCTCCGTTATTATCACAATACAGGGCTATTGGTCCTTTAATGGAGGGGACTACACCAAGTTCACCTATGAACTTCCTTAGCCATATAGCTTCCTTTGATGCTTCATGTGCAGCAATGTACTCCGCTTCAGTTGTAGAATCCGCAATGGTGCTTTGCTTAGCACTTTTCCAGCTTACTGCACCTCCGTTGAGGCAGAAGACAAACCCAGACTGTGATCTGAAATCATCTTTGTCGGTTTGGAAACTTGCGTCTGTATAGCCTTTAACAATTAATTCATCATCTCCACCATAGACCAGGAAGTCATCTTTGTGCCTTTTCAGGTACTTCAGAATATTCTTGGCAGCAGTCCAATGCGCCTCTCCTGGGTCTGACTGGTATCTGCTCGTAGCACTGAGTGCGTACGCAACATCCGGGCGTGTACATATCATAGCATACATTATTGAACCAATCAATGATGCATATGGAATCCCATTCATTCGTCTACGCTCATCAAGTGTTTTTGGGCACTGAGTCTTGCTTAGAGTTATTCCATGAGACATGGGTAGGTAGCCTCGCTTGGAGTCTGCCATCTTGAACCTATCAAGCACCTTATTGATATAAGTGCTTTGACTAAGTCCAATCATCTTTTTAGATCTATCTCTGTAAATCTTGATGCCCAATATGTACTGTGCTTCTCCTAGATCTTTCATCGAAAAACATTTCCCAAGCCAAATCTTGACAGAGTTCAACATAGGAATGTCATTTCCGATAAGTAATATGTCGTCGACATATAATACTAGGAAAGCAATTTTGCTCCCACTGACCTTCTTGTATACACAAGATTCGTTTCCGTTCTTGATGAAACCAAAGTCACTGACTGCTTCATCAAAACGTATATTCCAGCTCCTGGATGCCTGCTTCAATCCGTAGATTGACTTCTTTAGCTTGCATACCTTTTTAGCATTCTTTGGATCCTCAAAACCTTCAGGCTGTGTCATAAACACAGTTTCTGTTAAAACGCCGTTTAAGAAAGCAGTTTTGACATCCATCTGCCATATTTCGTAATCGTAATATGCAGCGATTGCTAACATTATCCGAATAGACTTTAGCATTGCAACTGGTGAAAAGGTTTCATCGTAATCCACACCGTGGACTTGCCTGTAACCTTTTGCAACCAATCTAGCTTTGAAAACTTTAAGTTTCCCATCCTTGTCCTTTTTCAGTTTGAAAACCCATTTGCTTCCAATGGCTTGGTAGCCATCTGGCAAATCGACCAAATCCCATACTTGGTTTTCAGACATGGAGTCTAATTCAGATTGCATGGCTTCTTGCCATTGCTTGGAGCTAGGGCTCGTCATAGCTTGTTTGTAAGTCGCAGGTTCATCACTTTCAAGTAATAGAACGTCATAGCTCTCGTTCGTCAAAATACCTAAGTACCTTTCCGGTTGAGATCTATATCTACGCGGGGTAACATTTCTAGATTGACCATGATTCTCACCAGATTCTTCTAAAGATCTCTGAGTTTCATCCTGAATGTCATCTTGAGCATTCTCTAGAGTTTGTTGTTCGACTCGAATTTCTTCGAGGTCTACTTTTCTCCCACTTGTCATTTTGGAAATGTGATCTTTCTCCAAAAAGACACCATCTCGAGCAACAAACACCTTGTTCTCAGATGTATTGTAGAAGTAATACCCCTTTGTTTCCTTTGGATAGCCCACAAGGATACATTTGTCAGATTTTGGATGAAGTTTGTCTGAAATTAATCGTTTGACGTATACTTCACATCCCCAAATCTTAAGAAAAGACACATTTGGACGCTTTCCAAACCATAACTCATATGGAGTCTTTTCGACAGCTTTAGACGGAGCTCTATTTATAGTGAGTGCAGCTGTATTTAGTGCATGTCCCCAAAATTCTAATGGAAGTTTGGCCTGACCCATCATTGACCTGACCATGTCTAGCAAGGTTCTGTTCCTCCGTTCCGACACACCGTTCCATTGTGGTGTTCCAGGAGGAGTCAATTCTGATAGAATTCCACATTCTTTCAGATGGTCATCAAATTCATAGCTCAGATATTCACCGCCTCTGTCAGACCGCAGTGCCTTAATCTTCTTGCCTAATTGATTCTCTACTTCACTCTGAAATTCCTTGAATTCGTCAAAGGATTCAGACTTATGCTTCATTAGGTAGACATAACCATATCTACTGAAGTCATCAGTGAAAGTGATAAAGTAGCTGAAACCACCTCTAGCATTTGTACTCATTGGTCCACATACATCTGTATGGATTAAACCCAATAGTTCATTTGCTCTTTCTCCAACTTTAAAGAAAGGTTGCTTTGTCACTTTGCCAAGTAAACATGATTCGCATTTACCATAATCCTCTAAGTCAAATGGTTCTAGAATTCCTTCCTTTTGAAGTCTTTCTAAGCGTTTCAAGTTTATATGGCCTAATCGACAATGCCACAGATAGGTGAGATCTGAATCATCCTTTTTGGCCTTTTTGGTATTTATGTTATATACTTGTTTGTCGTGATCTAATAAATAAAGTCCATTGACTAATCTAGCAGATCCATAAAACATCTCTTTAAAATAAAACGAACAACTATTGTCTTTTATTAAAAAGGAAAATCCCTTAGCATCTAAGCAAGAAACTGAAATGATGTTTTTAGTAAGACTTGGAACATGGAAACACTCTTCCAGTTCCAAAACTAGCCCGGAGGGCAACGACAAATAATAAGTTCCTACAGCTAATGCAGCAATCCGTGCTCCATTTCCCACTCGTAGGTCGACTTCACCCTTGCTTAACTTTCTACTTCTTCTTAGTCCCTGTGGATTGGAACATAAGTGTGAGCCACAACCTGTATCTAATACCCAAGAAGTTGAATTAGCAAGTATACAGTCTATAACGAAAATACCTGAAGATGGAACGACTGTTCCGTTCTTCTGATCTTCCTTTAGCTTCAAGCAATCTCTCTTCCAATGCCCCTTCTTCTTGCAGTAGAAGCATTCGGATTCAAAAGTGGGTTGACTGACCTTCCTCTTTACAGATTTGGCGCCAGTTTGCTTAGTTGGGCTGGCCTTGTTGCCACCTTTCTTAGCATTCCTCTTCTTTCCAGATTTCTTGAACTTGCCCCCACGCACCATAAGCACATCCTGCTTATCACTTTTGAGCGTCTTTTCAGCGGTCTTCAGCATACCGTGAATCTCAGTGAGCGTTTTGTCCAGACTATTCATACTGTAGTTCAGTTTGAACTGATCATACCCGCTATGAAGAGAATGGAGGATGGTGTCTATAGCCATTTCCTGAGAAAATTGCTGATCCAGCCGACTCATATTCTCAATGAGTCCAATCATTTTGAGAACATGTGGACTTACGGGCTCGCCTTTCTTAAGCTTGGTCTCAAGAATTTGCCTATGAGTCTCGAATCTTTCGACTCGAGCCAGATCTTGGAACATGTTCTTCAACTCACTGATGATTGTGAAAGCATCTGAGTTGATGAACGTTTTCTGCAGATCTGCACTCATGGTGGCGAGCATTAGACATTTCACATCCTTGTTGGCATCAATCCAACGATTGAGGGCTGCCTGAGTGACCCCGTCGCCTGCGGCTTCGGGCATCGCCTCTTCTAGGACATACTCCTTTTCTTCCTGCATAAGAACTATTTGCAAGTTCCTTTGCCAGTCAAGGAAGTTTTTCCCGTTCAACTTCTCCTTTTCGAGAATTGATCGAATGTTGAATGAATTTTTGTTTGCCATATTTAAAACTACAATTGAAAAGAATAAACAAATAAATAACCATTCACAGTTTCTCTTAATAAACTTAAATTCTAGCATACATGCATAATTCAATGTTCATTAAGCATTCTATTCAAGTTATGTGTTCCGGCAGGTGTGAATAAAATGATTCCAAGATCCTAAAATCATTGAAGAACTAAGCACAGTTTGTCGACTTAATCCTAAAACATCTTAGGTAAGCAAAAGCCTTTTGCTAATAGTCTAGAAACTATTCTTGGTTGATAGGTACGTCTAAGAACTTATTAGGTAAACCTATCGATTTTGCCACGACATAAAAGGACTCCTTACTTATATCGTTGAGTTTCACCAAAACTAACATGTAGTCACAATTATTTGTGTACCTTGCCCCTTTAGGACCAATAAGTAACACCTCGCTGAGCGAAAACTATTACTAGATTGATGTAAAGGATATCCAAGCAAGTGTATATTTTGGCATGGCACCTTTTAACTCAATTTTTAAGTTTGGAACTTAAGGCTCTTACTATGTTGGTTAGATTTTAAGTGAACTAAAATCCTTAATCATGCAACATAATCAAGCTTTTGATCTCATGCATTTTAAGACATATTTAAAAGCAATAAATAACTTAAAACATGCATAAGATAAATGTGATCTAGTATGGCCCGACTTCATCTTGAAGCTTTAACTTCAAAGTCCGTCTTGAAAATCTCCGTGGGAGGCACCATTTTCTTCAAATAGGATAAGCTATAATTAAAACTAATTACAACTATTTGATGGTACGCAGACCATATTTGAATTGAAAAACAACTTTGGTACTTTAGACCAATTACATTCAAATTAATGGTACGCAGACCATATTTTCTATCCTATTTGGGCCATACTAGTCACTTCATAACCTGCAAAACAGTACATATACAATATATACCATTCACCCATTCATTATCATGAATGGCCCACATAGCTGGTTAGTAAAACACATTATGCATCACGTAAACATTTGCAGCAATTAATCAAGGGCACCAATAATCTACCAATTATTCAGTCCTTATTAATTCTAATCAAGTTGTTTTAACCTTAAGGATTTGTAGACCTAATCAAGAGTATATGACTAAAAAGGGCTCCCACTTAAACCAATAAATTCATATGCTTTACTAATTTTAAACATAAAAATGTATTTCTAGTCTAACCGGAAACATACAAATTTAGTTAAAATTTAAAGCTCATATAAATTTATAATTGAATCCAAAAAGTTTAATTTAATTTCAGTCGTATTTAAATTAATTCATGATTTTAATTTTAGTAAAATAATTAGAATAAATAAAATTTATTATAATTACAATATTCAAAATTAAAATCCAAGAAAATAATTTAAATTATTAATTTTAAAATTAATTAAAATTACGTAAACTGAAAATTTCAAATTAAAATTTCAAAACGATCTAATTGCAACGCAACAATCCTACGCAACGCACGCCCATGGGCTACACGCACACAACCATCGCTGGCCATGTGCGCGCAGCCCATGTGCTGCGTCGCATTGCTGCTGCTCACCATCGCAAGGCATCACGGGAGCTGGTGCTCGCTGCGCGCGCCAGCGCTCGACGCAACAAGCATGCTGCCGCAGCCCATTGCTGGGCGCAGCGCTCGTCGCACGTCGCAACAAGCAAGCTGCTTGCCATCGCTGGGCGCAGCGCTCGTCGTACGTCGCAACAAGCACGCTGCACGCCATCGCTGGGCGCAGTGCTCGTCGCACGCACAATAGCGCTCGCTGCGCGCGAGCGATCGATGCTGGGCGTAGCACTCGTGGCACGCGAGCTTGCGCTCGCTGCGCGCGAGGCAGTGCGCGCTGTGGCGCAGCTCGCTTGCTGCCCACACGCGACTGCTCGTGCCTTGCTCTCGCCCTCGCCCATTCGCCCATCGCACACAGCCCACGAAATAAGGCAGGGCTGCTGCCTTGTGCTCGTGCACCATGGCCTTGCTCATTGCATTCGTACCGCATGGGTGACGAGCTCCCTTGCTCGTCGTCACATGCCCGCACTATACAACATCCCTTAAGGGTAACACGTAGCGTCCATTGCTTTGTGCGTGCAAGTTATATGAGCGAATCGCATAAAAATTTAAAATTTATATTCAAAATTAATGACAAATTAATAAATAATATTAATTTCATAATTTTAGGGCGAAAATCGAAAATTTATTATTTAATTGATTTCCGATTAACATGGATTCAAGTCTAGGTCATAAAAATTTAAAATTTAACATAAATTTACAATTTTTATGGTGGTTTTTAATCATAGGTATCTAATTAAATTATAACTAATTATGAAAATCAAATTAATTCTAAATTATTCCAATTTTCAACAAATTAATCATAATTACAAATTAGATTGCATAATTAACAAGGCTAGGCATTCAAACTTGTTAAACATATACAGTAGGTCAATCAAAAATTCAAGATTTATCAACAAGAATTGCAAATATTTAATTTAACATCTTAAATTTACGAAATTTTGCATTCGAAAAACTAAAACCTCCGAAAAGTCATAGTTAGGCTTCGAATTTGAGAATTCTGGGTTCGGCCGAAAAATACAGTTTTTGTCAAAATTTTAGAATGCCTTTTACATGCGGAATTGACACAAAAATCACTCGATTTGGATGAGTAACGAAGAAACTGCCGAAAAACTGCGTACGTATAATTAAATAAACGCAATTTTCAATTAATTAACAATTACGAAAATTAATCACCCCTTTTAATTCTTGCAAATTTGTAATATTTAACCATGTTCATGCAATTTAGATTATGAAAATAATAAGAGGCTCGTGATACCACTGTTAGGTTATGATACATATGACAATTCATAAATCATGCGGAAAAACCATAAAGCCAGGAAAACATATTATTTACACATAATCATTTAGCATAGTTTAGATGCATACACTTTGTTGCGTGCCTTCCCTAGCTGCGCCCGAACCGAACAAGAACAAGTCTTTAGGACTCCAAGTGTCGTCCCTCCGTAGATAGTCCACAGCACGTCCGGATCCGCCTTAAGCTTGACCAACTAGGATCGCCCTTAAGGTACTTAGAATTTTCGGTTAGTATAGGCAATTGTATGACTGAATTTTTGCTCTCAAAAATCACTTTGAATACTTGAATACTCTATATAAATTAATGACCCTAGGCCTTTATTTATAGAGGTATGGAAAGGGAATCGTAATCCTATTAGGATACGAATTAATTAAACTAGAATCCTAATAGAATTCTTATTTAATTAATTCATCCTTTTAGGTTTAGGAATTTAATCATTAGTCGAAACCTGATGGCTTTAGGATTCGTAAAGCACACCAACACACACACGCACGCACAGCAGCCCACGAGGGGGGCCATGCGCGCGCGCAGCCCGCGAGCTCGCAGCCCATTGCTGCGAGGCCCACACGCTGCCGCAGCGTTGGCGCGCGCTGGGCCTGCCTTGCGGTGGGCCTGGCGCAGCCTTGGCTGGTGCGTTGTGGCGCGCTGGCTTGCTGGGCGATGGCCCGGCTTCGTGATGGGCCTTCGTCTGGCAGGCCTCGTCCGATGCTAATTCGTACTATACGCTTCCGATTAATTTCCCGATTCCGGAATTCATTTCCGATACGAACAATATTTAATATTTCCGATTCCGGAATTAATTTCCGTTTCGAACAAATATTTAATATTTCCGTTTCCGGAATTATTTTCCGATTCCGATAATATTTCCGATTCTGACAATATTTCCGTTTCCGGCAATATTTCCGATTCCGGCAATATTTCCATTTCCGATAATATTTTCCGATACGTACCATGTTTCCGTTTCCGGCAACATCTACGACTTGGATAATATTTATATTTCCGATACGATCCATATTTCCGTTTCCGGCAATATCATCGTTTCCGGAGCATTCATTTCTTGCCTATGACGATCTCAGCTCCCACTGAAACCAAGATCTGTCGATTCCGAATATCCATAGATGGAGTATTTAATGCCATTAAATACTTGATCCGTTTACGTACTATTTGTGTGACCCTACGGGTTCAGTCAAGAGTAAGCTGTGGATTAATATCATTAATTCCACTTGAACTGAAGCGGCCTCTAGCTAGGCATTCAGCTCACTTGATCTCACTGAATTATTAACTTGTTAATTAATACTGAACCGCATTTATTAGACTTAACATAGAATGCATACTTGGACCAAGGGCATTATTTCCTTCATGGGGATCTTCATATCAACTTGGAGTTTTCCCGCCTTGACATCTATCTTTATACCAACGGTAGCAATTAGGAAAGGTCTTCCTAAGATGACGGGGACATCAAGGTCTTCATCCATGTTCACGACCATGAAATCACAAGGGATAACGACTTCCCTACTTTCACCGGGATGTCTTCAACTACTCCCAAAGGTCTTGATATGGACCTATCCGCAAGTTGCAAGGATATTCTTGTGGGCTTGACCTCACCCATTTCTATCCTTTGGTAGATAGTGTAAGGCATGAGACTTGTACTAGCTCCAAGGTCTAGAAGATCACCCTTGACCTTTACTTTTCGAACATGACATGGGATATTGAAGCTTCTGGGATCTCCCAACTTCTTTGGTGAGTTCTGGTGGATGATGGATTGACACTCTTTCGTGAGCATCCTTGTGGCTTCTAGGAAGTCTTTTGCATCAACCATTGCTTCCTTGAGAAAGGCATAGAACAATGGGAAATTGTGGAGCTCTTTCTCTAGAGGAAGAGAGATTTTTATCTTCTTCAAGACTTCCCAAAAGTTCCTGAACTTTTCAACATTAATGTCCTCCTCCTCTTCTTCACACTCAAGGTTATAATACTTATCATATAGCTCTTCTTGGGTGACCTCAAACTCACCAGACTCTCCACTTTACACCTCAAGCATCGGATTGGGTTTCTCCTCATCACCGCCCATCCCAAATATATCGTGAGCCTGCCCCTTTGGGTTTTGCTCGGATTGACTCGACAATTGCAAGGGTGTTCATTTGTTCAGCGAGTTGTGATATTTGGCTCTCCATCATCTTCCTATGGGATGATTTTTGTTGAAAGGTATTCAACACAAGCTCATTTTTCTTAGCTTGGTGGGAAAGAAAATTGTCCATTACAATCTCAATGTTAGACTTGTATGGCTTTGAGAAGCCGGGTGGTTGCTTAGGTGCTTGATATGCACCAATTATGTTTTGAGTTTTGGGGTTGTTTTGTGAAGGAAAGGGTGATGGATTTTGAATGTTGTTGCTTATGTAGGAGAAATTTAGGTGATTTCTCCATCCAGGATTGAAGGTGTTGGAGTATGGGTTGTTTTAGGGTGGCCTTGTTGCATAGTTTGAATTTTGGTTGTGGTACCCCGAGTTGAGATAGTTCACTTGCTCAAGTGTCATGGCTTGTGGACATTCGTATGTGGAGTTCCCTTGAATATCACATATGTCATAACTAGCTACTTAAAAAGGTGAGAGTGGTTGGACCTTGTCAATTTTTCTTGCTAGAGCTTGCACTTGACTAGTTAGTATAGTCAATGCATCCACTGCTATCTTGCCTCCTTTCTTCGGGACATGACGGTCTCCTCCCCAAGGGTCCACCCTCTTAGAACGGTTCAACAACAAGTAGAAAATGCGAGCATATAACCTCGCAGAAACACCAGAAGGGCGGCCTTCCTCCAAAACATCCACCAGTAGGGAATACTTCTTCACCTCGACAGACAGCTCCTCCCCAATACACTCTCTAACCTTCTCCTCCAACAGCATGTCCCCATCCCTGATGTTGAGGATCGAAGTGCCCGTGAAGGAAAGACCCGTAAGGGCAGTATAGTCCTCATGGGTGATGGTCATCTCCCCCCAGGGAAAGTGGAAGGTGTTGGTGGTATCCCACCACCACTCCATAATCAAGCGCAAGAACCGCCTAGATGCGTTAGGGCCCACTACCTCCCGGAAAACACACACGGTCGGGAACAAAGGGCATCCCTCCACCACTCCACGGGTCCGCTGGTCCACCGGGACACCACATGATGTCCCAAGTCATGGTGTAGGTCGACCCCATCATACTCAAGCGGGCCCAATCAAGTTGGCTCCTCCCCGGGGTCAGGATCCCCTCCCTCTGTGGACACCAACGGGGGAGTCGAAGAACCATCCCTCGTCCTGCGAGAGGCCCGAACAGGCCGATAAGTAGACCCTCGTCTCACCGGACGAGAAGGGATTATCCGTGGTTGTACCACGTAATCCGAAACATCCCCCTCAGCATCACGAGGGATTCGAGATATAAAGAGATAGCAAGCCGGAAGGACGACGGGAGATGATCGTTCGGACAGGAGATGTGTACGAGTTTTAGCCTAGCTCCAAGAGGAGGACGAAGAATCACCTGACATGCTAAAATTTACAAAAAAAAAACACGAAAAATCATAAGGCATCATACCTTAATCCCAGCAATGCAATTACATTCCAAAAATTCTGAGCACGATAAAACCAATGGCATCAAACAATTTTTGTTTCTTAAGTATGAACATGTAACTGAGTTCAAAACTAGTACTCTAATTCATACGTGCAAAATTGACCACGTAACATTCCGAGTATCAAATTCATGCATTTTCTAACATCCATAGACTATGTGGACCGCAAGCAATAAGCCAAGAACACCTACATTGTGCCCCAATACCAATTCGAAGGCACACTTGACTTGCAAAAATTAACATGCCTAAACACTTATACATGTTATAAACATCACATGCAACCAAACAATTGCAAGAAATCGGGGAAAATCAAAGAAACCCAATTCAATATAAGCATGAAATCTCACACGAATTGCTACTCAAAATTAAGCCAAAACTCAAGTTAAATCCGAAATTACTTACATATATGTGATTTAGGATGACTAGGGAACGATTTTGGTGAAGCAAACAACAAATTCGAGCAAGAATCGACCAAGAGCTTTGAGAGATAACTCGTAGAAATGAAGAGCAGCAACGACAGAAATGGCGAACTGCCACTGCAATGTTCGTATTTAAAGAAAATGTGCGCTGAAAATTTCAAGCGCTCAAATTCATGCGCTGGAAAATTTCTAGCGCACAAACACACGCGCTAAAAATTTCCAGCGCACAGTTGTTCTCATTCAGACATAATATTGGGCCACTTCGTCCCATTTTACGCCAAATAAACGTCCACCCACTTTTATTTTTCCTTCCCGCAGAAAAAGTAACGGTATTTCAATATATTTTATTATATTCAAAACAAAATAATAATAAAATCTCATTAGCCCACTGACAGGAGATGATGTTCTGGGAGGTGACTGTGGCCCATTAAGGTAAAACGGTTCTCTAAACAATTCACTCCTCCTACTTATTGAATTTTCCAAAAAATCTTAAACACCCAGCTTTGAAGAATTCCGTATTCCGTTCGAGGTTTGTCCATTCCTCATTAATAAAAATGCCCCATTGTTCCGTATTTCGTTCGCGGTTTGTCCATTCCTCGTTAATAAAAAATGCCCCTGTATTCCGTATTCCGTTCGAGGTTTGTCTATTCCTCGTTAATAAAAATGCCCCAGTATTCCGTATTCCATATTTCGTTCGAGGTTTGTCCATTCCTCGTTAATAAAAATGCTAGTATTCCATATTCTCTATTCCGTGTTCCCCATTCTGTATTCCGTATTCTATTATTCCAGGTCCTATATTCCGTCCTCAAAAAGGAAATCATGTTAAATATCTGTTTTCCAAAACACTCCATCTCACCATCTGAACGTCTTCCATGACTCCGTGAGAAGCCGATTCAAGCCAATGGATTCCCGATGACTCGTGAGGGAACTATTGACATTTCTAGTGATGACCCCTCAGTCAAATGTTATCACTCGGGGGCTCGAGAGACCCTCGCATAAATTTGGTCCCAACCAGACTGAATTTCAGACGCACTTCGTCTACCAATACTTTGATTGTCGTCTTGCCCAGACTCAATCAAAGTGGGGGCTAACTGTAGACGCCTACATTTGTCCCTAGGCCCGAAGCGGTGTGTTCGATGGTGAAATGACTGCTTGACTAAGCTTTCCTAAGTATTCAACGAACAGCCTATGACTGACTGACGATCCCGAAAACCATGTTTCCTTTTTTAGAAAACTACTATTTATAGTAACTGATATGCTTAACTGCTGCCCAAAATAGTAACCTTATAAGATAAATATTCGAGTGATTACGTTGCACTACAATTAGTCATTGGATAAAGAATAAAGAGTTGCACACCAACTAATATTCTTAGAAGATTAAACCGTGAGTGAGATTCGGATAGAATCGAATAGATCTGGAAAGGTGGAGTAAAACACCAGCTATTTCCAGCGCTAGGCAGGCGTGCGCCACAAATATTCCAGCGCACCAACACAAGCGCCATAGTTTTCTGGCGCTGCAATTTGGTCTTCACCTATTCACGCAAAGATAAAGTTTTAATCCAACTGTATAATACAGATCTGGCGCTGCATTGTTAAGCGCTGAAAATTTCTAACGCTCCTGATCAAAGCGCTAGAAATTTTCGGCGCTGCTATGTGCTTTTCAGAAAACTCCCATTTCTTCGATCTAATCTTATTTCGGCTTGTTACACTATAAATAGAGGCCTCTGAAACCCCAAAAATTACACAGAATTCCCACCCAATACCCCAAGCTTGAGTATTGGCCGAAGCTTAAACCATTCTCTCTTTGTCCCGTATTCTCGACAGTCTGTCGTATAACACACTGTTAAGTAGACTCTACCCTACGATCGCCCAGCAAAGTCCAAGTACTGCCGAAGCTCTATCTCAATGCCTAGCCAAAACACTCAAAATTCTGGAAGAATCCCGCCCCACAGTCAGTTAGTTTCAGGAGGTTCGAAAACTAAAAGGAAAGCTAGCAAAGTCAAGTGTTCGTGAGAACTGCAGTATAGCTGACGCTATACTGTAACCTGAAATCTACTTCTTTTTTTATCGCTTTTTCATCACCATTGACAGGCTAAAGTCGTATCACCTAATCAAAGATAAACCTAAAACCACTAGCTAAATAGCAACGGAACTCAGGATCGAATCCACAGGGAAACAACGTTCTTTCTATTACTAAGAATAAAATTTAGACTATTGCGAACAAGAGTTTGGTTGATTTGGATACTAAAACTACGACAATAATTAAACAAGAGAATCCGGATATTAAAAGGTCTAGGGCATAGGTTCACCAATGAACAACAATCCGCCATGATGATAAACAATCGACAATAATCAATAAAGCAATTAATTAGACTAGCACACTCTCTCGAATCGATACTAATCATAGACTTAGAATTAACGGGCTCTCTCTACGTATTTATCCCAATTCTACCTATTGAAACAAGCCTAAACATCAAATTTCATCTCTCGAATCTTAACTTGATATTGCTTGACTAATACAATTAAACCTGCGCAAATCTAATTGCATAGTAAATGAAACCAATCAATAGGAATTAATCACAATACCAACAATCAACAACATTCAATCATCCCTTCATATTGATTCATGGATCCCCCAAACCCTAGAAAATTGACTACTCACTCATATTAACAATAAACAAAGCAATTAATACTATTGAAAACATGATTAAAGCAAAATAATAAATCAAAAGTAAGAAGCAATACCTAAATGAAGAACAATGAATAATGAAAGCTTGAATTTTGATTGAAATTAAAAACTAAGTGTTGGAACAAATTTGAGAGAATAACTAAGCTAAGGAAAATAAACAAGGTGTTCAATACTAGAAAATAAGATGTGACTAAAAATAAAAGGGGCTAGTATTTATAGTTTGCCCAAAATATAGCCCAAAACCGAAAATAAAAACTCGCGAAAAAGGTGCAGGAGTTGACGTCGCCCGATCGGGCAGACGGCCGCCCGTTCGGGAATTCTACTCGACAAGCGGCCAGATCGGGCGGATGAGAAACACCTTGGACAGCTCCCAGAGTCACCGCCCGATCCGGATCGGGCGAAGCCCGCCCGATCGGGCGCGCGTTGAACGTTCCAGAATTCTTTTTCTTCGCCCGGTCTTCTCATTCCGCCCTCCGCTCAAGGGGCGATTTGCAAAAAGCATCATTCTTCGCCCATAACACCGAGTCTAACTTCCGGGGCTCAACCATAAGCATCTTAGGCTCCCGAAAGTCGACGATAGTCGTCCCGAACTTCTTCGGGATCGTGTAGTGGCCCATATCACCATGAAACGAGCCTAAAAAGGCCAATTTCTTACTAAGTAATCCTGAAACTGAAGGCACACTCAATAACACAAATTAGTACTAAAAACGGCTCATAAGAGCTCATTTGATGCATAAAAGTACTAAGGGATGTGGGTAAAACCCTATATAAAACACACATATCAAACTCCCCCAAGCTAGATCTTTGCTTGTCCTTAAGCAAAGAAATCATCGATGAATACAAGAATCAACTTCACCCCAAACATATTTCAAAACAATGGATACAATTCAAGGCAAAATTCAACGATCATGCATCAATGTCAACCAATCAAATCTATCCAACCACAAATCCCCCCTAACAATCGTCACGCAAAGCAAACCACAAGTGCACAATGGAATTCAAGACTAGTGCTCACACACTCGTCACTCATTCATGTGGCGGGTAAAAGATGTACATGTTCGCTCTCCTCCCAACATATATGTGAACAATCTCCCAAACTCACAACCCTCGTGTGTCTAAAAGAACATGCACTCAACCTAGTAGTCGACTCGAAATATGTCATGTCATAACTTGCATTGATAAACAACTACTTTCATATTAATATGACTCTATGCACAAAGGTCGGAAGGTCTTCAAAGCTTGTAATGATAGGCTTAGGTAAGGGTGTGGTAGATTTGGGTAAAATGTGAGCTTAAAGCCTTGGCTTTGGGGAGCATGAATCCTAGAAAAACCCATGGTCAATCACAAGTGATGACCACAACTCTCCCACTCAACACATAATGAAACAATAAACAAACCACACTATACTTTCTTGCCTTCCTTTCACAAGTATAATCAATCACTCATAAAGATAAGAAATTACAATACTTGAGTGAATTCATGCTTTGAATTTTTTTTTTCGAGCATAATGAAGTTTTCTTTTCTTTTCTTTTCTTTTCTTTTTCTCGCTCGAATTCTTTCTCTCTTTTTTTTTCTTTTTGGAGGCGTTCATATTTTCCATCCTTCTCATCTTTTTCACTCTTCAATAATTTTTTTTTATTTTTCAAACAACAGACAAGATAAGAAGAACTCCCTTTTTCAATACTCACTTTGTGCTCAAAATGTAGCACACTACAACTCCCTCACCTCACTACTATTAGCTCCCCCAAGCTAGGCTTGGGACTAGTAACCAATGGGGCTTTCACGGGCTTGTAATGTGGCTAGTCACCGAATAAAGGGCACAAGCAACAACATGAGTAGAAAAGGAGGGAACAAATGTATCTAATTTCATCTGAAGGCTACCTAAAGAGAAAAATGCCTTCGTCCTCCTCAATGTGCATGTATATGAGTCATAAAACACTACTAACAGTTGCAGACCAATACTCAAAATCAAAATGTACAGGGAAGTGAAACACCCCCCCAAGCTAAATCAGACAATGTCCTCATTGGCTCAAGGGGTAGCGAACCATCTCCATCAACCTCAGCATCAATGATGGCCTTGGCCATCATCATCATCCATCTCGCCACCACGACCACCGTGACTGCTGGGGCCCTCTCCATACCCACCGTAGTAGTGGGTGGGTGTGAAAGTGCCCATGGCACCGGGAACTCCATATCCCTCCGCGGGATAGCTGAACCAGGAAGGGTGCTGGGCATCCCGAGGCACATAGCCTTGCCTGGCGTAAGGACCATAGATGGGGAACATGGCTCGCTGGTGATCACTCAAATCTGATCTCGAGCCTGTCCAAACGCTCTTGAATAGAGCGATGCTCCTCCTCTGGAGTCGGGCCACCCTGTAGCCTCCCCTCAGTCTCACGACGCCCCCTCCGAAAGTAGGTGCGGGGATCGGGTTCAAACTGATGGGGCTCTGGCTGTGGCTCGGGTTGGGGTTTGGGTTCCTGTTGCTGCTCTATGTGCTCCCCCACAATCAGGTAGTGAGCCTGACCGGGTCTAAAGCGGGTGCGTCCCTGTGAGTCAGGCAAGGTAAAAAGCCTACCCCCATCAAACATCAATACATGGCACCCGGGCGGAATAACCCATGCTCGCCTTGTAAGCGGCGGAGGCCAGCAAAATAAGCCAAATCCAGCAAGTTACTACCCAGTACCGGTGTCTGGTTGGCCTCAACAAAGCCCACCGTGGCCATAGCAATGTGGGTGATTAACCCACCACTGGTGATGCGGGTCGTGTGTGTGCTAGTGGCCACCGAGTAGAGGTGTGAAACCATATGGTGGGCCAAATTCATCGTATACCTGTCCTCCCCCTCCAACACATAACCACCAAGGATTTCCAACTCAGTGCTCCTAATGTTTTGGTTCTCCTCCCTCCCAAAGATGGTGAACCCCAAGAATCTGTAAAACACAATGGGGACCGTGGTGTTGAATCCGGGAAGCATGCAAGTGTTGCATGCTACCAGACTCACTATTTCCGGTCAATTTTTCCCACATAGCATGAGCACTCCCAGCCTTCCTACTGGGGTCAGTCGATAAACCAAATATCCTACCAAAATCACGAACGCTCAAATGGACATCACGATTCATCAAACAAAAATGCACAGTAGAGACATCCCTATAACCATTCCTATTCAACCACAAATAACTCAAGAACTCAAGTGTTAACCTCCTAAAAGTCAGACGCAGCATACTATACATGTCTTTCATGCCAACACCATAGAACACCCTTTTTACATCATTTTTAATTCCCATCTCATGTAATGATTTCTGAAAAATAAAACGTGTAGGAATTACCTCCCTCTTTTTGAGGTGGGCGAGTCGATCCCGCTGCCACTCCGTAGTAATGACGATTTCCGGAAAGTCCGGATCAGATTCGAACTAGGGCGACGACGATGGTGGTGTTGGCTGACGAACCCGGCTTGTGGAAGCCTCCTGTTGGTTCCTTGAAGTGATGGTGCAAGTCCTCATGCGTCGGTTTGTCATGGTAGGAGTTGAAAATCTGAGTTTTTGTGGTTTTTGGGGGTTCTTGGGGGAAATTGAATTTTTTGTGGAGAGTGGAGAAAGTTGAAATTAAATGGGTGGAGGTTGTAGAGGATGGTGAGAGGAAGAATTTGGTGCAAAGATTAATGAATTTGGTGGAGGAATGAAGGAGATATGAAGGTTTGAAGGTTTTGGTGTTTGGGGTTTAATGGAGGAAGAGAGAGAATTGGAGATGAAGATGGAGAATAGAATGAAAAGAGGAAGGAGATCCGTGTGTTTAATCCGTGAAATTCACGTCTCGGCCGATCGGGAGAAATAAAAAAAAATCTATCCAATTGATGCGCGCCCGATCGGGCGATTGCGAACTTGCCTTCTGACTGCTTCTTCAACCCAAATTTCAACCTCTAACTTCATAGTGACGTCATCACCATCCGCTCGATCGGGCGGAAATTCGCCCGATCGGGCATTTTACTCACCAAACAGGTCGATCGGGCAACATTCGCCCGGTCGGGCAAAAATGGACCTCTTTTCTTCTTTCAGTGCGCGCCCGATCGGGCAGAGCTTCGCCCGATCAGGATTTCTACTCGACATTTGGGCCGATCGGGCAACTTCCGCCCGGTCGGGCGAAATTCGACTGGTCTGCTATTTTCGGTACGCGCCCGATCGGGCAGGCCTCGCCCGGTCTCCACCGTGGGGTTTGCAAAGTACTCCGTTTCAGCTATTTTTTCGCTTTTTCGAACTTGGAGCCTTAGACCTGCACACTACTAAACACCCAAATAGTAAAATTCCCTCTTCTAACCCCTCCAATACTAAAGACTATACTAAAAACACACAAAAGAAAAACAAAAATTAAAAAGAAAATTAGAGTTACACTAAAAAGCGGTAAATGGATAGTGAAGTACTCATCCCCAATCTAGATTGATGCAATGTCCCCATTACACAACCCCAATTTACGGCGCAGAAACGAAAAGAAGGGGATGAGGGTTATGCCAACTTATCGAATGGGGGCACCAAAGATGGTGCCATCTATTATCGAATCAGTTGCTTTGGATGAGATATGTAGCGCAGAAGGGGAAAAATCGCGACCTCGATCATGAATACGGTGCCCACCGTTGACAGAGTTTTCGGCCTTTTGGGTCACAGAGTCGTCAAGTCTTACCCCTTTTTGAGTCCATGCTAAGGAGTTGATGCTCCGGTCACCTCCACCTGCAAAGCAATTCGAAACATGTGCTTTCTCCGAAGAGTGGTTAGAGGTAGTGTGAGTCAGTTTATCATTGAAATAATCATTAGACACATTTATACCACAACATGACTCCTCTACCATGGGACCCTTAACAACATGGGTTAAATTGAAAGTAACTTTGTCATCCCCACATTTAAAGTCAGCTTACCAGTTTTGATATCAATGACTGCCCCTACATTGTGTAGGAAGGGTCTACCTAATATAATGGGAATCTGTCTGTCCTCTTCCATGTCCAACACAACAAAGTCAACATGAATAAAAAATTTACCTACTCTAACAGGCACATCTTCTAGAACACCTAGGGGGTATTTTACAGATCGGTCAGCCATTTGCAGAGTTATGTTGGTAACTTTTAAATCACCCATGTTCAATTTAGTGCATACAGATAGGGGCATGACACTAACACTGGCACCTAAATCACATAAAGATTTGTCAATAAAAAGATTGCCAATGTTACATGGGAAAGAGAAACTCCCAGGGTCCTTCAACTTGGGTGGAGACTTATTTTGCAGCAAGGCACTGCACTCTTCAGTAAATGCAACAGTCTCCACCTCACTGAATGCTCTCTTTCTAGTCAAGATGTCTTTCATGTATTTAGCATATGCAGGTACTTGAGTAATTAATTCGGTGAAGGGAACTGTTACCTGCAGGTTCTTTACCACTTCTAAGAACTTACCAAACTGCTTGTCTAGCTTGTTCTTAAGCTGGCGATGAGGGAAGGGAAGTTTGATAGGTGGGACTTGTATCTCAACTTTCTTCTCTACCTTTGTGCTAGCCTCCTTCTCCTTGACCACCTTCTCGCCTTCTTCTAACACGGCATCACTGATAGATGCTTCAACATTGCCTTCAATATTCATAGGCGGCCCATTGTACTCATAACCACTCCGCAAAGTGATAGCATTTACAGTCTCTCTATTCTAGCTCAGGCTGTGAAGGAAGATGCCCTTGGGATCTCCTTGAAAGACTAGTGGCCACCTGTACCAACTGAGTATCAATGATCTTGTTATGAGCAGCAAGAGCATCGATTTTTACATCCTTTTCATTTAGAGACTTTTGCATCTGCATCATCATGTTTCGCATCTCCACTAACATAGGATCAAACTGAGCAGCTTGAGGCTGTGGTTGTGGAGGTTGTGTCTTTTGTCTAGAGAACCCAGGTGGTCCACCAGACTGCTGATTATAGTTGGGTTGTGGTTGGTAGGGTTGTTGTGGTGGTGGGTGTTGGACCTGGTGTGGGTTCTGAACATTCATACTCCTATAGGAAAGTAGGGCGTTATTTTTGTACCCCTCATTGTAGGAATTGGAGTATGGATTATTCTGTTTGTAGGCCTGAAATGCGTTGCATTTCTAAATGGAGCTTCTACACTCTTGCGCATAATGACCCTGCACCCCACAACTATCACAAACATTCACGAATTGGGCACTCATTGCAGCGACACTAGCATGTTGGGTGGATTGAGATGATGTAGTTTGCATATTATCAAGTTTGTAATGTAGGGCGGTCAGTTGAGCAGTAAGTTGTAATAGAATTCATCTCATGCTTACCACCCCTGTCAGCAAGGCCTCTAGGATTTCCATATTGGGCATTGTGGATGGCCATCTCCTCAATCACCTCCAAAGCTCTAGATACATGAAGTTGCATAAACCTCCCACTAGCAGCAGATTCCAGAATGAGCCTAGAATCGTTACCCAGGCCGTTGTAAAACTGTTGGATCAAGAACCACGGTTGTAGACCATGGTGTGGGCATTCTCTCTGCATTCCCAGACTTCAAACATGCTCTCATCTGCCTGTTGTGTAATGAAAATAATCTGGCTCCTCAGACGGGCTGTTTTCTCAGGCGGAAAATATTTCACATAGAAAGCAAGAGCCAGAGAATCCCAGTCAGTGATTTTCATAGCTGCTCGGTTGAGTCCGTTAATCCACAACTTTGCCTTCCCGCTCAAAGAGAACGGGAAGATCATCTCCATAGTCTGCTCTGGAGTCAATCCCTTTTGCTTGATGGTAGAGCAGTATTGGATGAAGGATTGAATGTGAAGATTTGGGTCTTCACCTGCTTCCCCACCGAATTGGTGCCTCTCAATAATATTTATCAATGCGGGTTCAATCTTGAAACTCTTAGGCGTAATAGAAGGCATGATCGCCTTGGGAAGCACAGACAGACTTGGCTTAGAATAGTCTGTAAGCCTTGGTTCAACTGGTGGTGGTGTTTCGTTACCCATCTCTATCTCTGTATCTGTATCTGAAGGAAAAAGATCGCCTAAAGTATGATCAGAATCAGAGTTAGAGTAATTCCCACACTCTACAACAAAGTTTCTTCGTTTACGGAAGGTCCTTTCAGGTTCAGGATCGAACGGAGTAAGATTACTAGTACCTCCAGTCCTGGGCATAGAGAAAGAAACTGCAAACGGGTGTGAGATCCGGTCTCAAGGAACGGGAGTTCCTTGAGAAGTAACAAACAATAATCTGGAATAAACAATTAATAACAGAAAATAAAACCGTTTCCCCGACAACAGCGCCAAAATTTGACAGGCTAAAGTCGTATCACCTAATCAAAGATAGACCTAAAATCACTAGCTAAATAGCAAGGGAAGTCAGGATCGAATCCACAGGGAAACATCGTTCTTTCTATTACTAAGAATAAAATCTAGACTATTGCGAACAAGAGTTTGGTTAATTTGGATACTAAAACTACGACAATAATTAAACAAGAGAATTCAGATATTAAAAGGTCTAGGGCATAGGTTCACCAATGAACAAAAATCCAGGATGATAAATAATCGACAATAATCAATAAAGTAATTATTTAGACTAGCATACTCTCTCGAATCGATACTAATCATAGACTTAGAATTAACGGGCTCTCGCTACGTATTAATCCCAATTCTACCTATTGACACAAGCCTAAACATCAAATTGCATCTCTCAAATTTTAACTTGATATTGCTTGACTAATACAATTAAACATGCGCAAATCTAATTGCATAGTAAATGAAACCAATCAATAGGAATTAATCACAATACCAACAATCAACAACATTCAATCATCCCTTCATATTGATTCATGGATCCCCAAACCCTGGAAAATTGACTACTCACTCATATTAACAATAAACAAAGCAATTAATACTATTGAAAACATGATTAAAACAAAATAATAAATCAAAGTAAGAAGCAATACCTAAATGAAGAACAATGAATAATGAAAGCTTGAATTTTAATTGAAATTAAAAACTAAGTGTTGGAACAAATTTGAGAGAATAACTAAGCTAAGGAAAATAACATAAGTGTTCAATACTAGAAAATAAGATGTGACTAAAAATAAAAGGGGCTAGCATTTATAGTTTGCCCAAAATATAGCCCAAAACCGGAAATAAAAACTCGCGAAAAAGGTGCAGGAGTTGATGTTGCCCGATCGGGCATTCTGCTCGACAAGCGGCCCGATCGGGCGGATGAGAAACGCCTTGGACAGCTCCTAGAGTGACCGCCCGATCCGGATCGGGCGAAGCCCGCCCGATCGGGCGCGCGTTGAAGGTTCCATAATTTTTTTTTCGCCCGGTCTTCTCATTCTGCCCTCCGCTCAAGGGACGATTAGCAAAAAGCATCATTCTGCGCCCATAACACCGAGTCTAACTTCCGGGGCTCAACCATAAGCATCTAAGGCTCCCGAAAGTCGACGATAGTGGTCCCGAACTTCCTCGGGATCGTGTAGTAGCCCATATCACCATGAAACGAGCCTAAAAAGGCCAATTTCTTACTAAGTAATCCTGACACTCAAGGCACACTCAATAACACAGATTAGTACTAAAAACGGCTCCTAAGAGCTCATTTGATGCATAAAAGTACTAAGGGACGGGGGTAAAACTCTATATAAAACACACATATCAACAATATAAATCTTTTCATATAATTTGTTTTGTTAATCACACCTAATAAGATAATCTCTGGACAAATCTGATATTGTTAGGCTCCTTAAATCAACCTAAATCACTCTTTTGATGTTGTTTAGCTAATTATCTGTGCATTAAAATCAACTCAGATTAGTAATTTAGCATAACGTATGTCCCTTACATCGTCACATTGAACTAGTAAGGACCATCGCGTGGGCTAATGATGGGCACTACCCGTATTAGTAAACGTCCCATAAACTCTCAATCTTTACTCCGCTGGATGTACTTTGAGCGATGTCCACATCAGGGATCACAAGGGAACCTATGGCTGTTGTGAGTCAAATATGTTTGCACTCCATGCATATCACGACAACCGGGTTTTGTTAGTTTTCCTCAATGTCGTTGAAAACTAAATGGCGACTCCTACAGACTGGTAAAAAAGAGGTTAATGCCCACAATTAGTCCCTGTTTTACTTAATATTGCTTGCCAAATCCAGAGGGAAAAAGTCATGCGGGCCGTATACACTTTTAGAGGCCCCCCGTCGTGTTTTTCGACCCCCTCACATATCGTTTGAGTGATCCCAAGCCCCCAGTTTTAGTTTCATCATGTTTGTCCCTACCGTGTGTCTTAGGTCTGTTGTAGGGAATGGGTTACGTGCACTCAGTGCCATTGGAGAATCTATGCTAAAAGAATATAATCTAGATGCATTTTTGGGTCTGCAACAGATAAAAATAAACTTTAGTTTTCTCCATGTTACTCTGAATTTTTGGGATTCTGATCACCACGTCTTTGTTTTTAGAAATAATGAGATAGTCCCTTTGCTTGATGAATTTGTTGCGATACTTGGTTACCTTGTTACTCCTATTCCTGTCACACCTGCTATAGATGAAGAGGGTAGGGATACCATAGGAAAATTGTTGGGTTTAGATGATGCGATTAATGATATATTAGGAGAGAAAAATGTTAATCTCACTAAATTGATTAAACGTTGTAATGTCTCCACAATAACGTAACCCACCAAAAATTCAATATGCGGGCCCTCTGCTTTTGCTTGCTGAACTGCTATTTGTTTTACAATAATGATAGTATATGGGGGACGTCAAACTGATCCCAATTGTTAGCCAGATAGAAAGCCGCCACTCTATAATGACCATGATTATTGCTGAAACCATACTTTGTGAGGATGGCGCCATAAAAAAGGATGCCAAATTTGAAGGTTTCGGAGGAATCCCCCTACTATTGCAGATAATCAGTCTTCCCCTTTTTTTTACGTGCAAACTTTTCTTTTCTTTTTTTTTTGCGTCGAAAACATGATTTGTTTTTTTATTATTTTGTGCGTGCAACAAACTTGTCGCGCCTGAAAATGGGTGTGGAAAGTTTGTTGCGCGTGCCCCATTTATTCTGCAAATGCCAATTTCAGGAACATGTGCAGCGAGGTTTTCGCGCAAGTAATTTCTTGCGCTGGCTTCTGTGCGCGAAAACGTTCTTGCGCACTGTTTCTGCATTGTTTCCTTTATTTTTCGCATTCGTCTTATTTATTTCGTGAAACAGAAGACTGAATATTGTGTATTTTTTCAAATATGGCTTATGGAGCGCTTGAGGTTATTGGAGGTCCCTGCCAATCCCCAAATTTACTGCCCTAAGGCTCTTGGCAGTAGGAAGTGCTTGCACCAAGGAGAACATGAGGTCGAGTGGACTTCTTATTTTACTCATGGCATTTTCTCCATTAAGTGGGTGATATTGTGGTGGAATCTGCAGTCTATGGTAGGCGGTTATGAGACTATTGTCAACAGATTGCTCCGGTTGACACATCCTACTTACATTTTTCCGTCTCGAGTTCTGAGACAGTACGGAATGAGGCGGATTATACCTTTTTGGACACTACACCACCACCTGCAACGACTTTTCCAGAAAAACGGATCCTAGCGTGGGAATAATATTATAATGACTTACCCCGTTGGACTGTCACCGTCGATGGAAATCCTTCTCTTTCTAAGAATTACCACATATGGATGAGTTCTGAAGATGTTGTTGAGAGGACCAAAGCTCATAGTGCAGAACCTTCTGAATTAACCTGCTCAAGGGGAAGACCCAAATATGAGCGGACCGGTACTTCTAGTCCCCGAGAGGCTAACTCTAGGCTTCTCGCGGGCAATTCTGATCGTAAGCGTAAGAGTGACCAACGTTTTGCGCCTAGGGCCCGAAGGACGTCGTTGAGCGTGCTATGGCTGTGCCCAAGAAGGCTGTGGCAGATTCTGCTAGAAGTCGTCGTCGTGAGAAAAGTAAGAAATAAGTGTTGGCAAAGAAGGCTCAAGCTCCTATTGCTGAGGTAATTGAGACTCCGATTGTAGTTGCACCTGTTTCAGTTACTACCCACATTCTCGAGACTAAGTTGGTGATTGGTCTTCAAGTTGCTAATGTGACTGAGGCCTTGGCGGCCATGGAAGTGAGTATAAAGGAGCATGTCATTTCCATGGACATTGATGTAGGAGCGGTAGAGAAGCCATCTGAGGTGACTTCTGCCAGTGCCGATTTCTACAAGACTTTGTTTTCTGATGTCGACGAATTAGAGTAACGTAATTCTTAGGTCTTTGTAGGGTGTACGTGCCCTATTTATTTTTCAACGTTTGCTTTAAAAAAAAAAATTGCACTTAGTTTTTCTGTTTGGTTTGCAAACTTATTTGGCTAAGAACTGGGCATTTCAAAGCAATTACTAAAGGCATTTTTGTTTCAATTTCGTCGTCGCTTAGAGACTTGAATAAAACTTTATATATATTTTTTTTATGTCTGTTATTAATTGCGGACTTATGAAAGTATTGAAAATTATATGGACCGAAACCGGGTTGGATTTCCTACGTATCCGCCTTAAGTAAACTTAATGTGGAATCAGGTCGCTCGTAGTTCTGGTTAAAAGCGAGTTTTTAGGTGCCAAGTTTAAACAAATAAGTTTGGGTGAAACATTATTGTTAAAATTGGTTAAAGGTGCACGAAAAAATTGGAATTGGAATTACGTAGTATACATACTGTAAGGTTATGAATAAACTAAATTCATGCGTAAAAACCATAAAGCCAGGAATCCAAATTAATTGCCACATAATCAATCAGCATAATTTAGTATACATACTATGTGATGCGTGCCTTCCCTAGCTGCTCCCGAACCGAACAAGAACAAGTATAGAGCTCCAAGTGTCGCCCCTCCGTAGATAGTCCAGAGCACGTTCGGATCCACCTTAGTTTCAACCAACTAGGATATCGTCTAAGTTTTTATGTACTCGGGAACTCACAATATGTGATAGGCAAATTATTGAAATCGGTTGAATTCAATGTGTTATATGTCTTATAAATTTGTGATCATGGATCACATATTTATATGGGGAATAGAGTAGTCATATCCCAATAGGATTAGATTTACTAAATCCTTTTGGATTAGGATTCTATTTAATCTTAAACTCTTAGTATTTTAGAAATAACCAAATACTTCTAGTATTAGATTTATCCTAAAATTCTAAGTTATGTAGGATTTAGGAAAACAGACAACTTGTAGCCCAAGTTACTTGACAAGCAAGAAAACTTGATGTGAATATTCAACGACATGTACGCGGGCTGGCCTATGGTGCTCGTTGCCCCACGCGTGGCTTTGCAGCCCACGATGGGAGCTGCTGCTCGCTCTCACTACTATGCGCAAAGGCCTGTTGGGCGCTTGGCCTAGCGCTTGTGCTGGGCCTCGGGCCTTGCGGGCTTTCCCGTCGAGCAATCGTTCGTCGTGCTTCCGATTCATTTTCCGATTCCGACTATATTTTTCGATTTCGGAAATATATCCGATTCCGATAATATTTCCGTTTCCGGCAATATTTCTGATGTGGCCTTCAAAATAGCAAGCTCCACCTGTACCTATCAAGGGGAAATACGTCATTTATGCTTGCTGGACAGATGCACATGTCTAAACAAATCATCTATAAAAAGAAAAGCATAAAGACCCAAAAACTCTGAAGAGGCCCATATACTAAAAAAGGTCCTTTCAGGTTCCTTTGATTCTATACAAGGACACCTGTCTCTATCTTTGAGGTCAGCCAATCGGGGATTGAGGCAATCGAGCCCCTCCAGATCGGCGAGAACAAATAGTCCGGCCAGTTTTCTGAGTGAATCCATCCACCACCTTGCACCGTCAACAAGACGGCAAGAACACTATGAGGCCGAGTCTGAATTTTCTGATACCGGATCGACCCCCGTCATGGAAGACCGTCCTTTCTACCCCTCCACTCGAGGGAAAACTCAGATAACCTCTCTGAGAATTGGTGTGCGTCACAGAATGGCTTCCCGCCGTCGTGAACCCACTTATCACATCCAGCAAGGATTGAACAACCTGACGTTAAGGCACATGAGTACTCTTTTCTGCGAGGCTATAATGAACACTCCCAAAGAGCCCAAAGTTAAGACTCCTACCATTGAGGCCTACAATGGAACCTCTGTCCCGGATATTCACTTAGTTGCATACCGTCACCATATGTATGTGCAAGGGACCAATGAGGCCACATGGTGAAAATACTTTTCGGCCACTCTCAAAGTTGTAGCGTCCAAATGGTTTGAAAGACTTCCTGCAGGATCAATTGCCTCCTTCAATGAGCTAGAGACACTATTTTCCTCTAGGTTTATGGCATACAAGGAAGAAAGGAATACGAGTATGCATCTAGGCCGCATTCAGCATGGAAAAGACGAGTCTTTGCAAAGCTATGTAAAACGCTTCAACATGGAAGCTGGACAAATTCTAGACCTTCCTGATGACGTTTCCTTCAATAACTTCATCAGGGGATTAAAGAAGGGATCGTTCAAATTTGATTTAGTCAAGAAGAGCGGCATACCATAGTTTGACGAAGCCGAGGCATTCATACATGCCACTAAAATATGTAGTGTGTCCAAAGATGGAAAGGCTGGGGAAGCAACAGAATCATCCGGGAAAAAAGAAAGGACTGATCGGAAAATCACACGGGTCAATGGCACCTGGGCACTATCTAAAGAGGAAGACCCCACCTCTACTGGACAAAAGAGGGGACGACCGCAAGAGAAGGAATTTTTTGAGTATAACATGGATCTCCTTACCATTCTGGTAGATGTAGGGACCAGATTCGACGTAGAACGGCCATTTCCAATGAAATCTCCCGCTGAGAGTCGAGATCCCAAGTTATATTGCCAGTTTTACGAAGATATAGGTCACGATACCAAAGACTCTAGAAGTCTGAAAAGGGCTCTGGACGGGCTGGCTTCCAAAGGGCACTTGAAATGTTATCTGCAGAGGAACACTCACGGCACGGGAAAAAGCCATTACAAGAAGAACAAATCACCCATTTCAACTGGAGAAGGAAATCAAACTGAGGGGGGATTCACAGCTATCATATCAGGAGGCTCCGCCTCCGGGGGACCAACCACGAGGGGACAAAAAGACTATGCTCGTCGATTGGGACAAGTAATGCTATCAGGAAAGTCACCAATGGACCCTTTCCCCCGAATTGAAATCTGTGAGTCCAATGGAGGACGCATAGCCACTCCACATGATGATCCATTAGTCATAGAAATCAAGATCTTCAACATGAGAGTAAAGCGTATACTTGTAGATACGGGAAGTTCGTCTGACATAATGAGTATGGAGTGCTTAAGCCGCCTAGCCCATGATCCTAAGACAATCGAAAGCATTCACTATCCCATCATTGGCTTTGGGGGAAGCATCATACACCCCGTAGGCGTCATAACCCTACATGTACGAATAGGGGGACGCAGCGACGGAAGGAAAATGAATGTGGACTTCCTGATTGTCAAAGACCTAACAACATACAACGTCATTCTGTGACGCCCTACTCTGAACAAGATAAAAGCCGTGGTTGTCACTCATTTAATGCTCTTAAAATACGTATGTGACGACGGTTCGAAAGGAACTATTCATGGAGATCAACAACAAGCAGGAGACTGCTATCTAACCACTCTCAACCCGTCCACATGGAGGAAGGAGCCGGACGGAACCGGAGTCAAAAGAAAGCACGAAGAAAGTCCCCCAACACCGAAAGAAGGTATCTCTGTCAAGTTGAAGAAAGTGGCTAGATCACAGCCCACTCAATAGACCAGTCCAGTACTATGTAAGGGCCAACAAAAACGCCGGTATTATGTAAGAGCCAACAAAACGGCCAGTAGCATGTAAGAGCCAACAAAACGGCCAATCTTTGTAAAAGGCCAAACAAAACGGTCAATATTTCGTTAAAACTAAAGGAGTTAAAATATTTGAATCAATTCTGAGCTAAATTTATAATAGTTATATTTTTGCGATAACATCAACTCCGAACTTTCACTATCTATATGGCACAGTAAGACGTCCAATGGATAGAAATTCTTACCTATGAAAGACGTACCCCAAATAATGACTCAATAAGATAGTCAATCAACACTGGCCCCTTTTTCTCACTGACGGTGCCAGAAAAGACTAATTGGTTGAAGGTCTGAGAAGTGGCCTAGATTAGCGCCCCAATTAGGCTGATCACCTAAAACATTGGGGTTATTTTCTAAATATGGGAAAAAAGGCCCATTCCAAACCAGAATATGTGTCCTCAAAGGGTCGAATAAAAACAAAGCATAGGACATAAGATGTAAAAAGTGCACATAAGGCACAATAATTCATACATGCGCCCATAGCGCAGAAAAACCAAATAAAAAGTGCCTAAAGGCACCAATGTTAATACAGGCGCTCATGGCGCTACGAAACCAACAGTAAATCAAGAAAAGATTCTAGGGATGAGGAGCGGTCGAGCTTCTATCCTGGACGTCCTACTCGGCCGGGGAGTTCACCTCCTCTTCCTCCGCGTCCTCCTCTTTTCCATCACTGACAAACCCAGGAGGATCAAGTCCGAGGTGCTGAGCTTCCATGACGGCCATTTGGTGCGAAACCCGACGTCTGAACCAAGAGAAATCCTTACCCTCCATCTCCTGGTCCCAAGCCCGCCGAGCACCCTCCAAGACGGCTTCCTCCCCAAACTTGAAGAAACAAGCGGCTTCTCCCCGGATAGCATCCACTTCACCCTGGGTAGCCTTAAGCTTCTTCTCTAGGGCGTCCACCTTTGTGGAGAAGTTGGTAACCCGCTCAGAAACAGCAGCATACCCAGCCTTGAGTTCAACCAGCTTCTCCTCATGCTCCTTGAGCTTCGCCTCAAAGGCTTGAGCATCTTCCTCGGCTTGCTGAAGAGCAGAAGTCTGCGACCTAATGACCACGTCCATTTTATCACAGATTTGCTTCGCCTTCTTTTTGGCGTACTTTTCGTGGTTCTCAATTTGATCCTTGTGATCCAGCAGCTCCTGGTGCATGTTGACACGGTACTTCCGAGCCTCGGCGAACCTGATAAAAATCTATAAAAGTAAAAGAATAAACTAACCAGTTACACAAGGCGTCAAAGGAACCCGAAAAAAGAGTTGAAAGGAAAAGAGGCCTCTAAAGACTCACATCCAGCACAAGGGACTACATGGCCCCCAAAAAACCCTTCTCCATTCCCTGGAAGAGATTTCATATACTCCTTAGGGATCCCGCATAAACGGAGGAAATAATTTTTTCCTTCTCCTCCGAGTTAAAGCCGCTGGAAGGGGGAATCTGCGCCACCTCGGCCTTCTTGATCTGATGAAAATCAAAGCCAGCTGCATTGGCATATAAAACGAGCATTAGCAAGAAACTACTAAATATACACAAGACGTCCCGCTTATTCCAAAATTTACCTAGAACCGTTGTCGGAGGAGATTGGGGTACCGTTTTATCCTTGGAAGGAGAAGGGTCACCTGACTCCCTGCTCGTCTCCTTCCTAGACGGCAGATCAACAACATGACCAGCACTCACTGCCGCTTTAATTAACAGATGCCTCCTTAGCCTCTATGTAACACCCTAATAATTCCTTACTTTTATAAAATCATTTTCCCACTTAAAAATAAAGGGAATTACTAAAGTATTACCGCCACCGTGATAACAGTTAAAGCTAGTACCAGAATTACGCAGCGGAAATTAACTTTCAAACAACATAAATAATAATTATTGAGGCCTCCTACAAGCTGGAACCATAACGGCCCAAAAACCAAAGTATTAAAATTCAACAACCTAAAACATGATTAAGGTATTTAAAATAGTTTTAAAGAAGGAAAGAATGCAACTCTCTTATTCATCCCAAGCCACATGATTTCGATCGTAATTCGATCTACCAACCTGCTATATTATTCTACTCCCCAACAATGCAAGTGCAAATGATGGATCATCATAGGGTCATTAAGGCAAAGGCCATGACCAAAAGACACAAAGCACGTAGTCAGCAAAAGCTGAGTACTTACAAGGTTAAAGTGAAATAAAACTATGAACATGCATCACTCACTAAGTACTAATCAACATGCAAAAGCCATTTAATAATCAACACATAAATCATGAATACAAGACTCGACCCTTGACTCGACTCTTGACTCACAATTTAATTAGAATAACCTTCGAACGGGCCAAAAGAATGGTCCATAAAGGAAGGGTGTTGGGATCCACCAAACACCATAATAAATAATAAATAACGAACCATACCGAGTGTCGGGCCATACCGACAGAATTCCAGCGCATAAATTGAATGAAACAACGTCTTGAATCATTAGTAGGAGATTCAAGCTTTCCGGCAAGTCTCCCCCCATTGTTCATACTCAAGGTATATACGTTCCAAGAGTTTTAAAGCTTGTTCTGGTTGCACTTTACGTTTATTAATATTTTATTAAAGGCGAACTCGAGACTCAATGAACATATATACATACATACATTAATAAACGACAACCAAAACAATCTCATTTTAATCCTTTAGGACTTGTGATCAATCAATCAAGACGTAGTGAAATTACTACCAAGTTCCTTCTCACAAAAGGTGAGATTCCACATCATTCCTATTAACATGAGGGTTGTGCCCTTGCACGACAAATCCTAATTCATTTCATATAAAATATTCCCAACTGAACCCTACATGTGCGGTGGCTTACGTGAGCTAACCCTTCACATATGGTAAAATAAATGGTACAACGCGGTACGAATAATTGGCTCAAAAGTATGCTAGAAATCCCGTACAATAGCATAACAATAAATAATTCATCCCTTGCATGTGAAACAACCCATACATGCATAGATATTGAACAACATGATTGACAATGAAATCCATACTTATAATAATCTCAACATGCTTGTTCAACCAATAAATCAATACTTCCAATATAATAATCCACATGATCGTCACCAAAACAAATATGAATCTACCAAGTTCACATAAATATAATTCACATCAATAACAATCATGTAATGTCCCTTGACAATTAAATGTGGTCGCCCTAGACTTGTACGTACCTTGAATACCTAAGCGTAGGGGCCACTTTGCAAAACGATCACTTACTTAGAAATCACCTCCTATCATCAAAATAATGAAACTTTAATTATTTCCATGTTCATTAAATTTCCAGCAACTTTATAAAATATAAAACCTTGTTAAATAATTAGAATTTAATCGTCGTCTCGATTCGTAAACTAATCCCTAGTATGAAAACATACTTTTTCCACCCTTAAAATCAATAAAAATTAACACTTTAGACATTTTTATAAATCTGAAAATATAATTGATTATCATAATTAAATTAATCACCTAATTATGCTAATCAATTGACCCATTAGGTCTAAAACCCTAACTTGAAATCCTCAATAAAACCAATTTTATCATCACAAAAATATTTTCTTTATTAAATAAACAAATCTGAAAATTCATACTTTAATAATTAAAATACGCCTCATGAATCAAAACATATAAATCCTCAAAATACGGTGTTCATAACCGATTCCCAGCATTTTAATTATTCAAAACAATAATATAATATAATTTATAATACGGAACTGAAATAGAATAGGTAAGGAAGAAGAGAATTATACCAATCCGGCCTATAGCACGGAACAACCACGAAAATTATGATTGGGCGAAAGAATTGAATGAACGGAACAAGAACACACACACATGACGTGCGCTGGGCACAGGGGCAGCAGCGCACAGCAGGGCGATGGGCTAGCAAGGGGTGTGCGTTGGGCACATTAGCACACGAAGGCTAGGGACGAGGGCACGGCAACACACGAGGGCACGAGTGCTCGTGCTTGTGCGTGCGGGTGAGCCGAGCAAAAGAGGAGAGAGGAAGAGTGAGGGGCAAGCAAGAGAGGAAAGGCTTAATGAAAAATAAGGGGTTCATTAAATGAGGAGAGTCCTATTTAAAGGCTCTCATATCCCTAGTGGGCTAGGATTGGAAGTTTGACATTGCGCTTTGCATTTAAATGATTGGGCTAGCCTTAAGCTTAGAATTAAATGCTTTTGATTGGGTTCGTTTAATAAAACGAGTTGGACTTTTCATTTAAAACCCAAACCTTTAAATTACTTGCGACCCATTAAATTTCCCGACTCGAAAATTAAATTCGTTTCGTAATTAATTAAAATAATAAATATTCAAATTAATTTAAATACATTTAAATAATATTTAAATGCGTAATAAATTCTAAAAATCGTAAAATTCTTTATAAATATAATAAAATATATTTATAATTATTATAAAAATACGAGGTATTACAGTCTACCCTACTTAGAAGAAGTTTTGTCCCAAAACTTGGGTTCGGAAAACAAAATTCAAACTCAAAACTTGAGTCTTTATGAGACTTTAATGCGTTCACTTGCAAAAAATTTCAGTTGCTGTACTCTTTACATGATTAAACAGGACAATAATAAGTGCGAATTCAATAGAAAGCACTAAATTGAGCATAAAATAGGGGAAAACAAGGTAAAAAGCGCGAAATTCTACCGCACTCTACCCCTCTTAAAAGACACGAGTTACGACCCCGTAACTCAACTAACCTCGGGAAAAAGCTCGGGGTATTTCTTTCTCATTTCGTCCTCCGCTTCCCAAGTTGCTTCCTCGGATTCTTGATTAGACCACAATACTTTGACAATTTTCACATCCTTAGTACGTGTACTACGTCGCACTTTACTATCCAGGATTTTGACAGGTCTTTCCCCGAAAGTTAATCTTTGGTCTAATTATATGGTCTCCGGTTGCAACACATGCGACTTATCCGGAACATACTTCCTCAACTGAGATATGTGGAACACATTATGCACTCTATGCAAGTCCATAGGCAAGGCTAGTCTATAGGCTACCTTTCCAATTCGTTCTAAGATTTCATATGAGCCTATGTACTTAGGGATTAACTTCCCTTTCTTCCCAAATCTCATGACACCTTTTATTGGTGACACTTTGAGCAACATCTAATCACCTATGTTGAACTCTTCATCCCTACGTTTCAAGTCTGCATAACTCTTTTGGCGACCCTGCGCCGCTTGAATTTTTGAATGGATGGTTCGGATTTGGTTCATGGTGTCCTCTATCATTTGAGGTCCTAACACTACGGTTTCACTAATCTCATTCCAATAAATTGGACTTCTACACTTCCGTCCATACAGGGCCTCAAATGGTGCAGTTCCTATACTAGCATGATAGCTATTGTTGTATGAAAACTCAATCAAATCCAGGCTATCTTTCCAACTTCCTTGGAAATTGATGACGCATGCTCGAAGCATGTCCTCAAGGGTTTGGATGGTTCTCTCAGTTTGTCCATCTGTGGATGGGTGGAAGGTTGTACTCATTTTCATTGTCGTACCAAAGCTCTTCTGCACACTTTTCCAAAAATTCGAAAGAAACCTTGAATCTCTATCTAATACGATATCCTTAGGAACTCCATGTAACCTCACAACATTCTTAATGTAAGCTTTAGCAATTTGTTCCATTTTCCAGGTTTCCTTCATTGGTATGAACACTGCCGACTTGGTCAAACTATCTACCACAACCCAAATTGTATCATTTCTGGTTTTCAACTTAGGAAAACAAGTGACAGAGTCCATTGAAATACAGTCCCATTTCCAGCTTGGAATCTCTAAAGGTTGGACCTTTCCTTGAGGTCTCCTATGTTCTATCTTAACTTTCTGACAAGTCTGGCATCTAGCCACAAATTCAGCCACTTCGTTATTCATTCTTGGCCACCAATAGATCTTTTTCAAATCCTTATACAACTTGTCACCATATGGGTGCACAGAATATGGCGTATTGTGCCCTTCTCTCATCAATTTCTCCTTCAATTCACCACACTTTTGAGGCACACACCACCTGCCTTTGTACCTCAAGCTTCCATCGTCATGGATTTTGAAATCTAATTCCTTTCCTTGCGAAATCTTTTCTTTGATTCGCTCCAACTTTACATCACAAGCCTGATTCTCCCTAATCTCGTCAAATATTGACGGCTGGATGGTTAAGGCATTCATCATTCCCTCAAGACTTTCAGCACTCACTATTTCAAGGTTCAGACGCTGCATGTCCTTACACAGCTCGTTAGCAACTACTAGCGCATTAACACTATGACTTGATTTCCTACTCAAGGCATCCGCAACTACATTGGCTTTTCCTTCATGGTACTGAATATCCAAATCATAGTCCTTGATTAACTCCAACCACCTTCGTTGGCGCATATTCAAGTCCTTCTATGTGAAAATGTACTTTAAACTCTTATGATCCATGAATATCCTACATTTCACACCATACAGATATTGTCTCCATATCTTCAATGCAAACACTATGGCGGCTAGCTCTAAATCATGGGTAGGGTAATTGGATTCATATGGCTTCAACTGCCTTGACGCATACGGAATAACCTTTCTGTTCTACATCAATACACACCCTAAACCATTCTTAGAGGAATCACTATATACATCCTAGGTACCACTCTCATCTGGCAAGGTTAACATCGACGCGGTTGTCAATCGCGTCTTCAAGGCTTGGAACGCCTCCTCACACTGGTCATTCCATTCAAACTTTGATTCCTTCTTCATCAAGGTTGTCATTGGCTTGGATATCCTAGAAAAGTCTTGCACAAAGCGTCTATAGTAGCCAGCTAATCCCAGAAAACTTCGAATGTCAGTCAGACTCTTGGGTGTAGGCCATTCACTAACAGCTTTGATCTTAGCAGGGTCTACTGCCACTCCTTCTTCAGACACAAAATGTCCCAAAAATGCAACCCTTTCCAACCAAAATTCACACTTCGAGAACTTGGCATACAACTGGTTATCTCTCAGCGTACTCAACACAGATCTCAAGTGTTCAGCGTGATCCTCTTCACTCTTCGAATACACCAGGATGTCATATATGAAAACCACAACAAACTTGTCCAAACAGGCATGGAACACTCGGTTCATTAAGTCCATAAATATTGCAGGTTCATTGATTAACCCAAAAGGCATAACGGTGAACTCATAATGTCCGTATCTTGTCTTGAATGCGGTCTTTGGTATATCGTGATTAGCGATTCTCAATTGATGATAACCTGAGCGCAAATCGATCTTTGAAAAGATTCCTGCTCCTTTCAGTTGGTCAAATAGGTCCTCTATCCTAGGTAAAGGATACTTATTCTTGATCGTGACCTTATTGAGCTCCATGTAGTCTATACAGAGCCTCATACTTCCATCCTTCTTCTTCACGAACAAGACTGGTGCTCCCCAAGGCGATGCACTTGGCCTAACGTAACCTTTCTCTAACAGATCCTCCAATTGGCCTTTCTACTCATTCATTTCTGCTGGAGCCATTCGATATGGTGCTTTCAAGATAGGCGCGGTTCGAGGCACTAAGTCTATGGTAAAGTCAATAGGTCGATTGGGAGGCATTCCCGGGATCTCTTCTGGAAACACATCGAGGAATTCATTCACTACCGCAATGTCCTCGTGTTGATCTTTGGTCACATGCTCTAGGTTCTTCACATTGCATAAGAAGACTGGGTTCCCTTTACTGAATAGCTTCACGAGTTCCATTGCCGTGATAATCCCTATGTTCTTGGGTTTACCAAAACGACGATAAGACACTACTTTGCCTAAGCTAGACCTCAAGTGAACCTTCTGCTTCTCACAATCTATTTTGGCTTTGAACATTGCCAACCAATCCATCCCTAGAATCACATCTAGCTCTCCTAATTCAAACTCGATTAGGTTAGATAAGAATACGGTCTTGGCTATGGTCAAAGGCACATCTCTATGGATTTTGGTACACTTCACTATGCTACCAGTAGGTATGACTATAGGTACTTCAATTGTTTCAGGCTCTTTCAAACCTAATTTTCCCAAAACGTCTATTGAGATAAAAGAATATGTTGCACCAGAATCAAATAGTACTTTAACTACAACGGAGTTAATAGAGAAAGTACCCGCTATAACGTTAGAGGAAGTCTCCGCTTCTTGCCTATATATCACATTCAACTTCCCTTGGGCAACTCCCTTGTTATAGCCACCTCCATTGGTGTTCCCATTGTTGTTTCGGTTCCCATTCTGCTGTTGGTTTCCTCCAGGCTTTCCATGGTTCTGGTGATTGCCATTGCTATTACTATTGTTACCACCTTGGTAATTCCTTTGGTTTCCACCTCCATTTCCTCCATTTCGGTTCTGGTTATTCCGGTTATTGTTCTGGTGGTTACCTTGGTTAGGCTTTCCATTCTTAGAATAGCATTCGTACTCCCTATGGCCTAACTTCTGATAAAATCTACAGGTCACTAGGTTTCCGTCACAATCCTTTCCAGGGTGATTCATGTTACATCGCCTACAGTCGTAGGTCCTTACTCCATTCCTTCCAAACTGGTTTCCACCACCTTGGTTGTTGCGATTTCCACCATTGTTAGCTCTAAACTGGAAATTCCCGTTCCCCTTGTGCTTCTTAAAATTCCCTTGATTCTGTTGGTTACTCCCCTTATTCGAGTTCCCAACATCCTTTCTTTTCTCAGCACTTCCATTCTTCCTCTGTTGTAACCCATATAGGTGAGCATCTTTTCCGTACAGAGTGTCTAATGAGGTAAAGGTCTCTCCAGACAACAACTGCAAGTCCATGATCAATCCATTCTCAAACCTTTGAGCCCTCATCTCTTCCGTTGCCACCACTTCAGGTGCAAACCTAGACAGCTCTATAAACTTAGAATAGTACTCCGTTATAGACAAACCCTCCATTTTGAGTTCGATGAACTCCTGTGCCTTTTGCTTCTTCAGGTAAGGTGGGTAAAACTTGTTCCTCAATGCGGTTTTAAACGCTTCCCACCCAAAGTTAGGTGTGGCCCTAAGGGTATTCTCACATCGTTGCCACCATAAATCAGCTTCACCTCTAAGGTAATACACAGAACTGTTTACCCTAAGGTTTTCGGGGCAATTCACCGCTAAGATAATCTTATCAAATTCTCTCATCCAGTTTTCAAGCACACTTGGTTCAATATCTCCTCTATACAGTGGAGGCTTGCTTTGAGCTATTTTCTTAAACATTTCCCCAGCAGGATCATGCACTGGGTTGGCTCTAGTTTGAGCTATGTCTCGAACTACCTCAGCTAGTTGTCTAACCACTTCAGAAATCTCTTGGTTAGCCATATCCCTTCTCCTGAATAGAATAAAAGACTAACTTTAATATTGGTTGGACACGACATTAATAAGGCACTAGTTCGACAACGAACCCACTCACAACAAGAACACAAATGACACGCATCCTAGGGGAAGTTGGCGCCAACTATGGGCCTTCTCTCTCACCTATTCGATGCATGTAATTTTAGATGGTTTCTAATTTGACCACCTTGCACATAAAATTTCATTGAAGAAATAAAAATTAATCCCTTTGCGATACCCACGAAACTTAGAATTGAAAATTGAACTTAAGCGATAACGAAAAGGAAATTCAATGCTTTTATTAATACTTCAATGATAAGTCTTACATCCATCAATGATATAACTTTTATTTCTCCAAACTATAATTGAACTAATAATCATAAGTAGTAGCTTTGCCACTTTATTACTCAATGGAATAAATAACTAAGGATTACATTTCTCTAAAGACTACTGTCATCACGACGATCATTCCTTTCTTTGTATTGCTCTGGAGTAAAGTCTTGATCATTAGGATCATCTAAGTCTTCTTCCGGATCAAAGTCTTCATCCATAGCCTCATCATCCTGTTGTGGCTCACTATCAACCACATTGTTCTCTTCAAGCTCATCCTCAGATACACTAGATATCTCAATTGTTGGTTTAGGAACTACAGGATTAGGATTCTCAATCTCAACTACATCATTATCATCCTCCTCAATATCATTAGCTTTCTCATCATGCATCGCACCATCTTCACCATCACTTTCTTCTCCTCCATAGCCCATACCTAGACCCGCAGAGTATTTCCCATCCTCATAGCTATTCTCCGCAACCTCTAAGATAGTAGTGAGAACCTCAGTATCATACTTCCACCTACCATCTCCAGTCCCATATTTGTACAAATTAGGGGTACCATCATTATAGTGCATGTCACTGAACTTCTTCTTAAGGTCTATGTAAGGGTTCTTATGGGGCAAACAATGAATAACCATGCTAGCCATCATATCCTTTTGCCTAAGATGTGGAATATCCTTGGTTGAAGCAAAGTAGTAGCAAGCAAACAAGATCTTCTGAACATACATATGAGGAGTCTCGTTATCTAGCTTCTCTAGGTATCATAGACTTGAGAACTTAGAAGGTAGCATCTTAAATCCTGAAAATTCACAACTAAAAGGTCTTACTAACGCGTTCCCAAAGAAATTCCAACCCAAAAAGGATACAATAAATAGTTCGTGGAGCCATACAATTTCAATGCACAAGTATATGCTCAACATGAATTATGATGCAAATAATCATACAAGGCCAGATAAAACATGGTCAAAACACATACATGGCAATTATTAAATCACATAATCACATAAATTGCATACTTAAACTAATATGCCCTTCTTAATCTACCCATTCCTCACTTGAAAGTAATATTAATTTAAATAAACTAAATTCGGATATTAATTAAAAGAAAATCCGATTTTTTTTTTTTAAGTTCGAAAATAAATTCGGACATTTAAAAGAAAATCCGAAAATAAAAAAAAAATTAATTCGAATTTTATTTCGAAAACTTCAAATATTAAAAATTTTGGAAAAATTTAATTTAATTAAATAATAATCCAAACTTTTCAACTTATTTCAAACGACCCAAAATAATTGATATTTGACCTTTAAAATATTGAGTACTCAAAATAATACGTTTTGACTTTAGGAAAATAATATTTTAAAAATCCTAAAGTTCTGCAAGTACCACTTTGTAGTATGAATTACTACAAAGAAGCATTAGTCTCCGATTACCACTTTGTAGTATTGCTTACTACAAAGAATGAATGAAACTAAGCTCTAGTATACCACTTTGTAACACCCTAATAATTCTTTACTTTTATAAAATCATTTTCCCACTTAAAATAAAGGAATTACTAAAGTATTACCGCCACCGTGATAATGGTTAAGGCTAGTACCAGAATTACGTAGCGGAAATTAAAGTCAACTAACTTTCAAACAACATAAATAACAATTATTGATGCCTCCTACAAGTTGGAACCATAACGGCCCAAAAACCAAAGTATTAAAATTCAACAACCCAAAACATGATTAAGGTATTTAAAATAGTTTTAAAGTACGAAAGAATGCAACTCTCTCAATCATCCTAAGCCACATGATTTCGATCGTAATTCGATCTACCAACCTGCTATATTATTCTACTCCCCAACAATGCAAGTGCAAATGATGGATCATCATAGGGTCATTAAGGCAAAGGCCATGACCAAAAGACACAAAGCACGTAGTCAACAAAAGCTGAGTACTTACAAGGCTAGAGTGAAATAAAACTATAAACATGCATCACTCACTAAGTACTAATCAACATGCAAAAGCCATTTAATAATCAACACGTAATCATGAATACAAGACTCGACTCTTGACTCACAATTTAATTAGAATAAGCTTCGAACGGGCCAAAAGAATATTCCATAAAGGAAGGGTGTTGGGAGCCCACCAAACACCATAATAAATAATAAATAACGGACCATACCGAGTGTCGGGCCATACTGACGGAATTCCAGCGCATAAATTGAATGAAACAACTCTTGTATCATTAGTAGGAAATTCAAGCTTTCCGGCAAGTCTCCCCCCATTGTTCATACTCAAGGTATATATGTTCCAAGAGTTTTGAAGCTTGTTCTGGTTGCACTTTACGTTTATTAATATTTTATTAAAGGCGAACTCGAGACTCAACGAACATATATACATACATACATTAATAAACGACAACCAAAACAATATCATTTTAATCCTTTAGGACTTGTGATCAATCAATCAAGACGTAGTGAAATTACTACCAAGTTCCTTCTCACAAAAGGTGAGATTCTACATCATGCCTATTAACATGAGGGTTGTGCCTTTGCACGACATATCCTAATTCATTTCATATAAAATATTCCCAACTGAACCCTACATGTGTGGTGGCTTACGTGAGCTAACCCTTCACATGTGGTAAAATAAATAGTACAACGTGGTACGAATAATTGGCTCAAAAGTATGTTAGACATCCCGTACAATAGCATAACAATAAATAATTCATCCCTTGCATGTGAAGCAATCCATACATGCATAGATATTGAACAACATGATTGACAATGAAATCCATACTCATAATAATCTCAACATGCTTGTTCAACCAATAAATCAATACTTCCAATATAATAATCCACATGATCGTCACCAGAACAAATATGAATCCACCAAGTTTACATAAATATAATTCACATCAATAACAATCATGTAATGTCCCTTGACAATTAAGTGTGGTCGCCCTAGACTTGTACGTACCTTGAATACCTAAGCGTAGGGGCCACTTTGCAAAACGATCACTTACTTAGAAATCACCTTCTATCATCAAAATAATGAAACTTTAATTATTTCCATGTTCATTAAATTTCCAGCAACTTTATAAAATATAAAACTTTGTTAAATAATTAGAATTCAATCGTTCTTTAATAAAATAATCGTCTCAATTCGTAAAACTAATCCCTAGTATGAAAACATACTTTTTCCACCCTTAAAATCAATAAAAATCAACACTTTAGACCTTTTTATAAATCTGAAAATGTAATTGATTATCATAATTAAATTAATCACCTAATTATGCTAATCAATTGACCCATTAGGTCTAGGTTAAAACCCTAACTTGAAATCCTCAATATAACCAATTTATCATCACAAAAATCAATTCTTTATTAAATAAACAAATCTGAAAATTCATACTTTAATAATTAAAATACGCCTCATGAATCAAAACATATAAATCCTCAAAATACGGTGTTTATAACCGATTCCCAGCATTTTAATTATTCAAAACAATAATAATAATAATATAATTTAAAATACGGAATTGAAATAGAATAGGTAAGGAAGAAGAGAAATATACCAATCCGGCCTATAGCACGGAACAACCACAAAAAATGTGATTGGGCGAAAGAATTGAACGAACGGAACAAGAACACACACACACACACACACACACACACACACACACACACACACACACACACACACACACACACACACACGACGTGTGTGCGCGCGTGCACGAAGGACAGGCACAGCAGAGCGCTGGGCACTGGACGCTGTGCGCGAGAGAGAGTGTGAGGGTGAGAGACATGCGTGCTGGGCGCGGGGTGTGCGCGCTGGGCGAGAGGGGCAGCAGTGCACAACAGGGCGATGGGCGAGCAAAGGGTGTGCGCTGGGCACAGCAGCACACGAAGGCTAGGGACGAGGGCACGACAGCACACGAGGGCACGAGTGCTCGTGCTAGTGCGTGCGGGTGAGCCGAGCAAAAGAGGAGAGAGGAAGAGTGAGGGGCAAGCAAGAGAGGAAAGGCTTAATGAAAAATAAGGGGTTCATTAAATGAGGAGAGTCCTATTTATAGGCTCTCATATCCCTAGTGGGCTAGGCTTGGAAGTTTGACATTGGGATTAGCATTTAAATGATTGGGCTAGCCTTAAGCTTAGAATTAAATTCTTTTGATTGGGTTCGATTAATAAAATGAGTTGGACTTTTCATTTAAAATCCAAACCTTTAAAATTACTTGCGACCCATTAAATTTCCCGACTCGAAAATTAAATTTGTTTCGTAATTAATTAAAATAATAAATATTCAAATTAATTTAAATACATTTAAATAATATTTAAATGCGAAATAAATTCTAAAAATCGTAAAATGCTTTATAAAAATAATAAAATATATTTATAATTATTATAAAAATACAAGGTATTACACTTTAGGCCCCCCAGCCAAAGACGCCCCACCTTTTGTCACCACCGGAGTAGACTCGTTGGCTGCATTGGCCGCAGAGGGACCTTCTAAATGGGGGGAAGAGACCCCCGCGTCCATAACAGGAGGAGTTGTCGGCTCCAGACCCGGCATCGCGGCGTTATCCGCGCTCCCTTTCTTCTTGAAAAAAGGACGCTTCACCTTGGGAGCGGCTGAAGAGGGAGCTGGACGCTTCCCTATAACGGATGCAGTAGGTGCCTATAGACAAGAGAGCACAAATCAGCATAACTAAAATCTGCATAGCACTTAACTAAGCAAATTGGACGTGCCTTGGGGAGGTCACTAGAAGCAGCCTCGTCAGATTTATTTGAAGACTCTTTCTTTTTAGCCTCCACAGCTTTAAGAACCTTGTCAGTATAAACCTGGGATAGCCACTCAGGCACCTTCACTACCCCCTTGTCTTCTGGGGACAAACGACTCATAGCAAACTCTGCACAAACCAAGGAGATCAGCAAAGGAAAGAAGAAGTTACCTACATTACTCTCATAAATAGGAAGCTACCTCTGCGAAAATACGGACACAGGCCAACGATCGCAAGAAAAACCCTATTAGTAAACTTCCCTACGTGTGGAAGCCAACTGTTGGGTACCCAGGCATGACTCTTGGCAGACAGTCTATACATCTCTGCTTGAAATAAAGGCTTCACAAGTCTTCATTTCTTTGAAAGAAGACGAGGAAGAGCCTCAGTCTCGGAAACGCAACTCGACCTATAATTCCAGCGACTAAAACGCCTTGAAAGGATAAGGTCCTCTATTCGGATAATGGACCACATAGTCCTCCACCATACCCAATTGGACGACTTACCAACCACTGTCTTATAACCTCTCCGACTATAGAGGGTAAACCATCCCTGAGGAGAACGAGAGGAGGGGGAAATATCTACTAAGCTAACGAAGGACGAAAAGGAAGGGACGACATCACTAAATGCACATTTGGCAATAAAGTCAAAGACATTCGCCCAAGAATTGAGAGTCAGTTGGGTCTGTCTTATGTCATACCCGTCCAAAACAGCAAGAACAAACGGATGCAAAGGAAACCTAAGGCCTAACCTAAAAGCAGCCGTGTAGACAGAAACCTCACCCGAGGACAGACGATCTACAGTACTATGAGAGCCAGGACATTTGAAGCTAAAACCACGAGGTAACAAAAGGAAACGCTCAAAGTCACGTCCCTGCTCCCTCGAGTATTGAAGCCACTTTCTACTTGGGAAAATGTCAGAAGGAAATAAATCCACATCCTCTTTCCCATGCACCATGGGAGGAGGATGCCTAGAAGCCTCCTCGTCCGAGGAGCTAGAAGAATCATCCTCAAAGTCCTTGGGACTGGAGGACGGCAAGCCACACTCTTACGCCTCCTTTGAGAACAGGCTTCCTTGGCACCTTCTCCCCCAAAATGATGCGAAGAACTAGCTCCCCTCCTAGTCACATGAGAGGGGATCGAAAAAGGAATCCGGCTTTCCCGTTCTCGGGGTGCTCCCCATACACCCACATTAGTCGTTTGCCTAATACGTGCCATGCCGCCTTGCATAAGGAACGGGACGTCAGACTTAAAAGAGAAGAAAAGGAGAGATGACGTCGTCTAAATACAAAAGGAACACGGCTATAGCAAAAAACGCCTCCCCAAGAAGTGGAAACTCGGTAAAATTTAAACAAAAATGAAAAACAAGGAAAATAGCCAAGAAAGCACTTGTAAATAATCAAAACGGGTGGAAGTTTCAGTCGAACAAGTTGATCCCCAAGAAAAAAAAAGTCGAAGGACAACAATCAAGAACACCCTCAACTCCTGCCAAAAATCCTCTTGAAAAAACTCGTTCTCTCTCTAAAAGCTCTCAATCGTCAGAAAGGAAATGAAAGAGGAAAATAAATTCCCACCTAGGTCTTTAAAGGAAAAATAAAGCACAGCAGATGACAACACGTGGCACACACCTATATCAAGGAGAATACTCTAAAAATATAGAGCACCCCCCTTGAGGGGAAAATGATGTGGCCTTGAAAATAGCAAGCTCCACCTGTACCTATCAAGGGGAAACACGTAGCTTATGCTTGCGGGACAGATGCACATGTCTAAACAAATCATCTCTAAAAAGCAAAGCATAAAGGCCCAAAAACCCTAAAGAGACCCATATACTAAACGACCCTTTCAGGTCCCTTTGATTCTATACAAGGACACCTGTCTCTATCTCTGAGGTCAACGAATCATATGGATAGGGTTTTTGGAACACTTCCCAAAAACCCTAGCCCTATATATAGTTCAAATCCCAAGATAAAAGGAGGCAATCAATTCATTCCTACCGACCTTAAACTATTCTGCTATGCCTTCTCTCTAAAAGTTACTTCTCTCTCAAGACAACACTTACTTAGGCATTGGAGGGAATATTCCTACGAGAATATTCCTACGGGAATATTCCTACGGGAATATTCTGGTTTTGCAGGTTGTAGGAAGATCGTTTCATCGCATACTTGATACCTCCTAGGAAAGGGTGACACGTCATCAACAAAAAATTTCCCACAACAATTTCTATTTCCGTTAATATTTTCCGATTCGAACCATATTCCCGTTTTCGACAATATTTTCGACATCTATAATATTTATATTTCCGTCATGAACATTATTTCCGTTTCCGTTAATATCTTTAGTTCCGGAAAATATTCTTCCTTCGCTTTTTGATGATTTCAGCTCCCACTGGAACCAAGATCCATCATTTCTGAATGTCCAAAAATAGAGTATTTACAGAATATTGCATTTACCTAAATACTTGATTCGTTCACGTACTATTTGTGTGACCCTACGGGTTCAGTAAAGATTAAGATGTAGATTAATATTATTAATTCCACTTGAACTGAAGCGGCCTCTAGCAAGGCATTCAGATCAATTGATCTCACTTAATTATTAACTTGTTAATTAATACTGAACCGCATTTTTTAGACTTACCATAAAATGAATTAAATGCAAACTTGGACCAAGGGCATTATATCCTTCAGTCTCCCACTTATCCTTAGGGACAAGTGTACATTTCCTAATTCCTTTATTGCTTGATGCGTGCTCATGAACATAAGGTAAGAGTAGTCATCATTATTATGTCTAGAGGTATTTCTCGGTGTCAGAGTTCAACTGATCAAATAAACAGATAATCATAGCCTATGATTCATTTGAGCACGACCATGCATTTTACAGTTTCTAGCTCTCCGAGTGGCCTTGTACAACTTTCGACATCTCATCCCGAATTATGGGAGGACAATACCAATATTGTGATCTTGAGGTTAGACTTCGTTTGATAGGTGATTACATGAGCATTGCCGTTATAGTCTCCTTTTACGATGCGACGGTTGACAACGTCAAAGTAACCAGTTCTCAAACAAATAATCTCAAATCACTCAGGTATTGAGGATTAGTGTCTAATAATATAATGAAATTTACTTATGACAGATTTTCATCTCTTACAGTAAACTTTCATAGGTCTAACCGTTACTAATCTTATCAAGTAAGTATCTATGAAAATGATTACGACATTGTCAGGCCCTCATAGTTCAAGAAGCAGAACTACTAGTCATCTTGCATTCCAGTCATCTAGCGTTTTCTATGCGTCCACTTTTATAGAAAACTTCCGACCAGGGACCATTTTAAACTTTTGAGATTCAAGTTCACTTGATAGACATTTCTTAGTCACGAGACTGGTCCTGACAGCCTATCTTGAATATCTTATGAAATTGAAAAGACTCATCATTTAATATTAAACTAGGATTAAGTGGAATATGAAAATACATTTCATATATGATAAATGTTCAACCCGAATGTTATACAACCATGGGCCTCTAACCCATCTTTAAAACAATTAATGGAATTAAAAGCTATGTTTGATTTCCAGTGCTACAATGTGAGTGTTGCATCTCACCTGTTTCATAGGTTTAGTTATCATGCTTTTTCAATCTTAATATCCCGTTCATCGAATGCCTTTCGAGATTGGATGATAATATCTTTTGAGTATGTTTATTATGTGATCTGGGCTTTCTTGCTTCAATAGTGGTTCTACGCATTTTGAAATGAAGAATCATCAATTCGGCAGACATGTGATTTACCCAACTTCAGTGAAGAACTCTTTAACATAAACAACTCTGTTTCATTGTTTCTTAGGCAATAATTACTTTACTTCAAATGTATAGGTTGCTAGTGATGCTTTGTTTGTATTTGTTTATCCAAGCAGTTCACATATATGTGAAAGACTTTCTAGCTGTATCTTAGAGCATGGAAATTAATATTTAATTTCCCACGCAACAACTCGTGGTCTTCAATCCATGTTGCCATTTCAAAACACGATGTGTTGTAGCTCGTCCTTGCCAATCCTTTGCCAATTTTTATGCGTGTAGCATCAGTATTTAGTACTCCGTATATTTTAATTTCTTTGAATCAAGAACTACTCATATGTACCTTTTCAAGTACCATAAGTTTTTCTTGATCTCAATCAAGTTGATCTTTACTTAGATCAATAGAGATCGGTATATGTTCGTTATGCCTAAAGCCATACGATACATGTTTGGTGATCCTCATATTATATGATAGATGATAATTTCTTTTGCAGAATAATTCTCAACTGAATTTTATCCATTTAACTTTAGCTCATCTGGTTTCAGTAGATACTGAATCCAACTAAACTCTTTGACATATAATGTAGGTGAAGAACCTCATTTAGATTCTTTGATATTTAACTTAGTAGATGCTTATACATAGTTCAAATATTCATTACTTACATTTATTCATATGGGTCGAATATCTCCAATGGAGTCTTTCGTGTTTGATTTAGTAAATTCCATTACTTAATCAAAAACAATATTCTAAGATCTTAGTAAATAGATCTTAATACCCAACAAGTACTAAGTTTCTCCTTGGTCCATCATTGATAAATAATTTCAAATTTAAATCATTACCATTTGAATGTTATTTAACAATAGAGAGATATGTGTGATACACATAGAACCAATTGAGTTTTACTCCCACTAAACTTTTTAAATATCTTTAAGGATCGTCTATATTTTATGAAACTAAAATACTTATTAGGTTTCACTAAAATACAGTTTCCAATTCTCAATTTCTTTCTTAAATCCATACTTAGATTTCATAAGCTAACATTCCTTTTAAGCATTATTTAGATCCACAAATTCTATGACATGTCATGTACATAGTTCTTCAAATCATTTGATCGAGGAATACTTTTTGTCATCCTATTGCCATATGTACCAATACGCAATCATTGCTTATTTGCTTGATTTATAGACTTGAGCATTATGATTATGCATGAGGTTTCAAAAAAATCCACGTCGTGAATTCGCTTGTAACCTTTAGCAACTAATCTAGCTTTGTGTGAAGACACACTTCTATGTTTGATGGTTTCACCCTTAAAACCAATTTCCAACCAATAGGTGTTAAACTATTCTTGCAAGTCATCAAAACACCGAGTATGTTTCATGGCCTTTAACCATCTAAAACATTGAGTCTATATATGGCCTCTAACCATTTTAGGGAATCTGAGTTTCGTCATAGATTTCTCATAAGTCACAAACTCATTACCATTCTTGATAATAATTTAACTGCAAGTTATAGGTTTCTTAACTATCTAATAGAAGATTCTCATAGTTTTAGTGACCTGAACTCTATGCCTACATGGGTATAGAACATCAAACAATATAATATCAATAGACACTTAAAAGTCCTTTGAATCTTCTGTTCTCCTTGAAGCACTTGTAAAAGTCTTCTTGAGATATCTATTCTTTAAAGCCATTTCTAAAATCCTTTTAGAATAAATGTTTGGATTTTCTGAAAAACTTCTAAATGACTCTGGAATGTCCGTTTATGTTTGTTGTTCGCCTTGAAAACCTTTCGAGATCTATTTTCTCCCACTTGTCATTTTGGAAACGGATCTCCAAAAGGACACTATTCCGAGCAAACAAACATCATGTTCACAAAAACTCGTGGTAAAAATATTACCCTTTTGTCTTATTTGAATAAATCACAATGAAATGTATATCTATACATGAGCCTTAGTTTGTTTGACAACAAACACTAAGCTCTCACTGAGTTTAGGAACTCTTACATATATATTATTGGAAAGATATTCAAAATTTACTTTTCAATAGCTTTGACGAATTGGTTTAGTTTGGTGGTATTTTAGCATTTTGTTTAGAAATTATAGGAAAAATCTATTATTGATCGAATCAAGTACCATTTGAATTCGATCATTCCGGTTTAGACATAGCATATCTTATGGATGATCATTTTTGGTCTTAAGTAATCATGATCTAACCTAGATCTTTATGATTTCCTGCCAAGTGGATTTTATAATTCTGAATCTTTGAACTGGTCAAACAAATTCAAACTTATATCACATTGAGTAAATCAACCAATATTCAGTCAAATCCAAGTGAAATAATAATTTCATAAAATCCAAATGTAAGGTTATGAATAAACTAATTCATGCGGAAAAACCATAAAGCCAGGAATCTAAATTAATTGTCACATAATCAATTAGCATAATTTAGTATACATACTATGTGATGCGTGCCTTCCCTACCTACTTTCGAACCGAACAAGAACAAATATAGAGCTCCAAGTGTCCCCCCTTCGTAGATAGTCCACAACACGTTCGGATCCGCCTTAGGTTCAACCAACTAGGATATCGTCTAAGGTTTTATGTACTCGGGAACTCACAATATATGATAGGCAAATTATTGAAATCGGTTGAACTCAATGTGTTATATGTGTTATAAATTTGTGATCACAGATCACATATTTATAGGGGGGAATAGAGTATATCCCACTAGGATTAGATTTACTAAACCCTTTAGAATTAGGATTCTAGTTAATCTTAAACTCTTAGTATTTTAGAAATAACCAAATACTTCTAGTATTAGATTTATCCTAAAATTCTAAGTTATGTAGGAATTAGGAAACCAAACATGGCCCAAGTTACTTGACAAGCAAGTAAACATGGCGCCAATAGTCAACGACATATACGTGGGATGGCCCTTGGTGCTCGTTGCCCCATGCGTGGCTTTGCAGCCCATGTTGGGAGCTGCTGCTTGCCCTCACTACTTTGCGCGCAGGCCTGCTGGGCACTGGGCCTCGCGCCTTGCGGGCTTCCTCGTCGAGCAATCATTCGTCGTGTTCCGATTCGTTTTTCGATTCCAGAATTTATTTCCGATTCGAACACTATTCTCGTTTCCGATAATATTTCTGATTCCGACAATATTTTTTGATTTCGACAATATTTTCGATTCCGATAATATTTCTGTTTCTGGCAATATTTCCAATTTCGACCATATTTCTATTTTCGTTAATATTTTACGATTCGAACCATATTTCCGTTTCAGGCAATATCTTCGACTTCGAT